>NC_041012.1:26162533-26397073 GCF_004193775.1 Glycine soja | reverse complement strand
AATCCTCCTAGGAAGGGACCAATCACTAGAACATGAGCAAGAGGCTCCAAGAAGATTGGGTTAGAGCTGCTGAGAAGGCCCTAGGGTTCTCATGAACCTTAGGGTAGATTTCTGAGTCCATGGGCCAAGGTTGGTTCCAACTATCTTGTACATATTAGACTAGGATGTCATTATATTTGGTCCTTGTATTTAGGGCTCCATATTGGTAGTAGGGTACCCTAGAAATATAGGATTTTTCAGCCTTGTATTTTTGGGCACCTAGACTAGTTTTTGTATTAGGGGTACTTTTGTAATTTCACATGCACTAAGTGGATATTTGATGTGTGTGGTTGGAATAAATTTAATTGAATTGGTAGAAGCCCAATCCAATTAAATTTTAGAGGGGGAGGTGAGCATTTGCTTACTACACCCCATTGCCACATCATATAGTCACACTTTGTGCATGTCCTTCATGCTTTTCATGCCTCATGACACCTAAGCACACTTAGTGGAGAATCTTGGAATTGATCTTGGATTAGTGGGCTGAAACATAACTAAAATTCACTAATCATAATTAGTGAAATTTTGGCCCAAAGTTTGGCTCCACAAATTCAATTTCAAATTCAAGTGAAATTTGAATTTCCCTCCAATTTTATGTGACACTTAGGCTATAAATAGAGGTCATGTGTGTGCAGTTTTTTTTGAACTTTGATCATTTGAATATTAAATTCAGATTTCAGAGCTCTTTTTGAGCACAAAATTTCGTGCTCTTCTCTCCCTCTCCCTTCATTCATCTCCTTCTTCCTCCAAGCTCTTATCCATGGCCTCCTATGGTGGTGAGCTTCTTCTAGACTCATCTTCTCCTTGAAGTGGCGTCTCCTCTCTCTCTTCCTTCTCCATTCCGCTGCCATTTATCTTCCAAGAAGCAAAGGAATCCATTGATGAAGAAGATCCTAAGCCTACAAGCTCCAATGGAGCTTGCACCATGTGGTATCAAAGCATCTTCATCTAGGTGATGTTCTTTTGCTTCCTCTATCTTTTTGTTCGGTGAATTCTCTTTAATTCCTTGTTCTTTATCTTATTCTCCATGTATATCCTCCATTGTCTTGTGGTTTGGTGCTGTTTAGAGTAGATTAAAAAAAAATAAACCGATTAAATCTTAGATCTACACTTGTTCTTGCATTTCTATGGTTCAAAATTTGTAGATCTACTCTTGAATCTTGTTTTTGTGTTGATTTTAGGTTCTATCAATTTTCATTCATAATATTCTTGTGCTGAACCTTTAGATCTAAATTTTCTTCCAAAATATTGATTAAAAAAAAACACAAAAATCTAAGTGTAAATCACTTAATCCATGTTGTCTTAGAGTCATGTTTAGTCATAGTAATTGTCACATTATGTTCTAAGTTTGTGTTGAATTTTTATTTTGTTGATTGAATTCTAGATACATTTGTTCATGTATTCTTGTCATACTTAGCCTATCTTTTGAATTTTGAGTCTAATTCATGCATGTTATTTAGTTCATAACATGTTCTAAATCAATTCCTAGAAGAAGTCTTGTTGTTGAACTCTTTTTTTTTTCTAAGTTTCCTACATGATGCCTATGATGAAGTTGAGTTGTGGTGCTGAGTTGTGGCTGGATTTGTGAATCAAAATAAGTCTTAAGCTCTCTTGAATTGTGTTATTCAATATAATTGAGCATAAGCAAACACAAATTGTAACTATCCAAGCCTTAAGCAACATAAACACTACTCTTGATTTCTAGGTTGAAATCGCTGGTGCTGGCAGCTTGAACATACGAACTTGTATAAATTACTGGGAATTGTCACTACGTTTTTGAGCTGAAACTTTTACTGAATTTTCTAGACATCTGGACCAAAATTATAAAAAACGAACCAAGCGATTTGGATTAAAGGAAAAAATAATAAAAATCTCACAAGTTGGCAGAAAAATCAGTGTCCAGGAAAAAAAAGAAAAGTGAAAGGAAAGTGTGCTTGTTGTTTTGGCTCAAAATTTGTTCTATAATTGGTGCCTATTTTATACCAATCCTAGTTCTGAAATTTCAATTGAAAATTATTTTGAAAACAAGTGCCAAAACTAGAGGTTTCTTGAGTCTTTTTTTTTTTAGAGTTTTTCTACTCTACTCTAGAGCCATTCTAGGTTTCTCTTTGAGTCCTAGCTTGTTTTTTGTGCTTTTCATTGCTTTAATTGTTGAATAATCCTTGGAAATTTGTCTTGTTAAAACTCTATTGGTTTAGCTTTCATTTCATTTTTTTTTGGTCTTTGGTTATTGCTTGTCTCTTTGTTTCCTTGGTTGTGAGTTGCCATATAGGGAATTGGAAAGGAGGATTGGTGCCATATCTTGAAGAATTTGAGTCAAGAAGAAGGGGCCAACCACCTTAAGAGCTATTGGACTAAGAAGCACTCCAAATTGAGTGAAACGCTAAAGAGATAATAGCCACCACAATTGAGGACTTTTTTTTCTTTGTAATTTTGTAATTGGCAATTTGCTTTGCTTTCAAATTTTGTAACAAAAAAGGCCTTTCATTGGAAGTAAGTTGGGAGCCTCCGCTAGGTCACCCTACTTCCATTTGTGTGTAATAATTTTAGGCAATTTTCCCTTAGGATAGTGAGTGTTTTGTTGGGAACCTTAAATGAGGTCATCCAAACACTCTTAGGATCCGCCTAGTTTGCATTTCTTGCACTTTAATTTCTTGCTTACTTTCATAGCTTATTTCTTTTACCCTCCATTGTCAAACCACCTAGATAGCTTGCCTTTTACCAATTAGTTTTTACCTTATCTTTCACACCTCTTTTAGTGTTTATTTTGGCTAGTTTCAACCATAGTTTCTTTACCGTTTGTTTTCAAACCCCCAACAAAAAGAACCATAACTTAGGAACCAACATGAGTCTTCATTCTTCATCTAGTGTTAATGGTGAGGGTTCTACTCCTAAGGACCCCTTGTATAAGATATTAGATGAGTTGAGATCCCTTAAGTTGTGGAAAGAAAAACAAGAGAGAAAAGAAAAAGGTAAAAAAGAGTGGAAGAATTAAGTCAAGATGAAAGAGAGAAAATAAGAGAGGAAGAAAGAAGAAAAATAATGAAAGAAATGTAAAGAGAAAAACATGCCTCCTATAGTAGTCATGACTCTTGCAAGAGTTTAAGTGAAGAACTTAGCGACTATTATAGAGGGCGTCATAGTTCACATACTAAACATCACTCCCAAAGAAGAGAAAAGGATAGAAGGCCTCAAGAGGTTAACATTAGCCTCCCATATTTCCACGGAAAAGATAATGTTGAGGCCTACTTAGATTGGGAAATGAAGGTTGAACAACTCTTTGCTTGCCATCATATTAGCGAAGAGAGAAAAGTTCCATTGGCTACCCTTAACTTTCAAGGGTATGCCCTCTATTGGTGGACTTCCCTTGTTAAAGAACGAAGGATTCATGGGGATCCTCCAGTAGAGTATTGGAATGATCTTAAGAGTGCCCTTAGGAAGAGGCACATTCCCTCCTACTATGAAAGGGAGCTTATGGACAAGCTCCAAAGGCTTAGACAAGGGAGTATGAGTGTTGAAGAATATAGACAACAAATGGAACTACTCCTTTTAAGAGCTGGACTTAGGGAGGAGGAAAGAACAAGCATAGCTAGGTTCCTTAGTGGGCTCAATATGGAAGTGAGGGACAAGGTTGAACTCCTTCCATATAGGGACCTAGATGAGCTAGTCCAACTTTGTATAAGAGTGGAGCAACAAATTAAAAGAAAGCCTTCTTCAAAATCTTATGGCTCTCACTCTTATCCAAGGAAGGACCAAGCCCATGGAATTTTAGGGGCTGCACCTTCAAAACCCAAGGAAGATAAGGGTAAGACCATAGAGAAATACACCCCTAAGACTAGTTCCCAAGAAAGGACTAGCAACATTAAATGCTTCAAATGTCTTGGGAGAGGTCACATTGCCTCTCAATGCCCCACAAAGAAAACCATGATCATGAGGGGTCAAGACATTTATAGTAGTCAAGAGGAGACTACTTCTTGCCCTTCCTCTAGTGGAAGTGAAGATGAAGTAAGGGGTGAAGAGTCTAGTGAGGAAGTCTATCCCCATGAAGAAGGTGACCTCTTAATGGTTAGAAGGCTCCTTGGAGGTCAATCTTGTGATCTATCTCAATCCCAAAGAGAGAAAATCTTTCATACAAGATGCAAAATTTTAGATAAAAATTGTTCTCTCATTGTGGATAGTGGATCTTGTTGCAATTGTTGTAGCACAAGATTAGTTTCCAAGTTGAACCTCACTATCATTCCCCACCCAAAACCTTATAAACTTCAATGGCTCAATGAGCAAGGGGAAATGATAGTTAACCAACAAGTGAAGGTACCTTTCTCCATTGGGATATATAAGGATGAAGTTAATTGTGATATAGTTCCCATGGAGGCAGGACATATTCTTTTAGGAAGGCCATGGCAATTTGATAGGAAGATAATTTATAATGGCCTAACTAATGAGATTACCCTCACCCATCTTGGCACTAAATTTGTGTTGCATCCTCAAACACCTTCACAGGTGGCCAAAGATCAACTAACTATGAAAGATAAGAGGGATGAGGAAGAAAAATTAAGAAAACAAAAGAAAAAGAAGGATAGTAAGGCCTTGTCTTCAAAGGCCAGGGGGAAGGAAAAAGAGGGAAAGGATTCCTCCAAGAAGATTGTTAAGAAGGAAAATCATTTTGCAACAAAAGGTGATATTAAAAGAGCACTCCTTCTTAAACAATCTTTCTACCTTCTCCTATCAAGGGAAACATCCCTTAGCACTGCCACAATTCCTACATTTGATACCTTACCCTCAAAGGTCCAAGAACTCTTACATGAATTTGGTGATATATTTCCCAAAGAGATACCCCCTGGGCTACCTCCTTTAAGGGGAATAGAACACCAAATAGATTTAGTCCCAGGAGCAAGCCTTCCTAATAGGCCAGCCTATAGGACTAACCCTCAGGAGACTAAGGAGATAGAGTCTCAGGTTAAAGAATTGTTGGAGAAGGGCTGGGTCCAAGAGAGCCTAAGCCCATGTGCTGTGCCAGTGTTGTTGGTGCCCAAAAAGGATGGTACGTGGAGAATGTGTACAGATTGCAGGGCCATCAACAACATCACTGTAAAGTATAGGCACCCCATTCCTAGACTTGATGATTTGCTTGATGAGTTGCATGGTGCCAATATCTTTTCAAAAATTGATCTTAAAAGTGGTTATCACCAAATCAGGATGAAAAAGGGTGATGAGTGGAAAACTGCTTTCAAGACCAAGTTTGGTTTGTATGAATGGCTAGTGATGCCTTTTGGGCTCACTAATGCACCAAGCACCTTTATGAGGCTTATGCATCATGTCTTAAGGGATTTCATAGGTAGATTTGTAGTTGTTTATTTTGATGATATTTTAGTGTATAGTAGGAGCCTAGATGATCACTTAGGACATCTCAGACAAGTTCTTTCAGTCCTTAGGAAAAACACCCTCTATGCAAATATAGAGAAGTGTACCTTTTGTGTAGATAATATAGTTTTCTTAGGTTTTGTAGTTGGTAGAAATGGGGTCCAAGTGGACCCTGAGAAAATCAAGGCCATCCAAGAATGGCCCACCCAAAAAGTGTGGGAGATATTAGGAGCTTCCATGGGTTAGCAAGCTTCTATAGAAGGTTCGTTCCTAATTTCTCTACAATTGCATCACCTCTCAATGAGCTGGTGAAGAAGAATGTGGCATTTACCTGGGGTGAAAAACAAGAGCAAGCCTTTGCTTTGCTCAAAGAAAAGCTTACTAAGGCACCCGTTCTAGCTCTTCCTGACTTTTCTAAAACTTTTGAGCTAGAATGTGATGCCTCTGGAGTGGGAGTTGGAGCTGTATTGTTACAAGGTGGGCACCCTATTGCTTATTTTAGTGAAAAACTTCATAGTGCCACCCTCAACTACCCCACCTATGATAAAGAGCTTTATGCCTTAATAAGAGCCCTCCAAACTTGGGAACATTACCTTGTTTCCAAGGAATTTGTCATTCATAGTGATCATCAATCACTTGAGTACATTAGAGGGCAAAACAAGTTAAACAAGAGGCATGCAAAATGGGTAGAGTACCTAGAGCAATTTGCATATGTTATCAAATACAAAAAGGGAAAAACAAATGTGGTAGCTGATGCCCTCTCTAGGAGACACACATTGTTTTGCTCCCTAGGAGCTCAAATTTTAGGATTTGCTAATATTAGGGACTTGTATGCTTTAGATGAACTTTTCTCTCCCATTTATGAGAGTTGTGGGAAAAAGGCCCAAGATGGATTCTATTTTGCTGAGGGGTATTTGTTCAAAGAGGGAAAGCTTTGCATACCCCAAGGATCCATTAGGAAATTACTTGTGAAAGAGAGCCATGAGGGTGGGCTCATGGGCCACTTTGGGATAGACAAGACCCTTGTCTTACTCAAAGAAAAGTTTTATTGGCCCCATATGAAGAAAGATGTCCATAAGCATTGCACTAGGTGTGTGGCTTGTTTACAAGCCAAGTCTAGGGTGATGCCTCATGGGCTATACACACCCTTACCCATCCCATCTGCACCTTGGGTAGACATTAGTATGGACTTTGTCCTTGGGCTTCCTAGAACCCAAAGAGGTGTAGACTCTATCTTTGTGGTGGTGGATAGGTTTAGCAAGGTGGCACACTTTATACCATGCCACAAGGTGGATGATGCTTCCCACATCTCAAAACTCTTTTTCAAGGAAGTTGTGAGACTCCATGGTTTGCCTAGGACCATTGTGTCAGATAGAGATGTTAAGTTCCTTAGCCACTTCTGGAAAACCTTATGGGCTAAGCTAGGAACTAAACTTCTTTTCTCTACCACTTGTCATCCACAAACTGATGGGCAAACAGAGGTAGTGAATAGGTCTTTATCCACCCTTTTAAGGGCTCTTCTGAAAGGCAACCATAAGTCTTGGGATGAGTATCTTCCTCATGTAGAATTTGCCTACAACAGGGGGGTTCATAGAACCACCAAGCAGTCCCTTTTGAGGTTGTCTATGGTTTCAATCCCCTAACACCGCTAGACCTCATTCCCCTCCCACTAGACACTTCTTTTATACATAAAGAAGGGGAATCTATGTCAGAATTTGTAAAGAAGATGCATGAGAGGGTTAAGAACCAAATAGAGAACCAAACAAAGGTGTATTCAACTAAAGGCAATAGAGGAAGAAAAGAGCTAGTTCTTAATGAGGGTGACTGGGTTTGGCTCCATCTTAGGAAGGATAGATTCCCTACTAAAAGGAAATCCAAGCTTAGCCCTAGAGGGGATGGACCTTTTCAGGTTTTGGAGAGGATCAATAACAATGCCTATAGGTTGGACCTCCCAGAAGAGTATGGAGTCAGCACCACTTTTAACATTTCTGATTTAACTCCTTTTGCAGGTGGAACTGATATTGAGGAGGAGGAACTAACAGATTTGAGGTCAAATCCTCTTCAAGGGGAAGGGGATGATGCAATCCTCCCTAGGAAGGGACCAATCACTAGAACCATGAGCAAGAGGCTCCAGAAGATTGGGCTAGAGCTGCTGAAGAAGGCCCTAGGGTTCTCATGAACCTTAGGGTAGATTTCTGAGCCCATGGGCCAAGGTTGGTTCCAATTATCTTTGTACATATTAGACTAGGATGTCATTATATTTGGTCCTTGTATTTAGGGCTCCATATTGTAGGTAGGGTACCCTAGAAATATAGGATTTTTCAGCCCTTGTATTTTTGGGCACCTAGACTAGTTTTTGTATTAGGGGTAGTTTTGTAAATTCACATGCACTAAGTGGATATTTGATGTGTGTGGTTGGAAATAAATTTAATTGAATTGGTAGAAGCCCAATCCAATTAAATTTTAGAGGGGGAGGTGAGCATTTTCTTACTACACCTCATTGCCACATCATATAGTCCAATTTGTGCATGTCCTTCATGCTTTTCATGCCTCATGACACCTAAGCACACTTAGTGGAGAATCTTGGAATTGATCTTGGATTAGTGGGCTGAACCATAACTAAAATTCACTAATCATAATTTGTGAAATTTTGGCTCCAAAGTTTGGCTCCACAAATTCAATTTCAAATTCAAGTGAAATTTGAATTTCCCTCCAATTTTGTGTGACACTTAGGCTATAAATAGAGGTCATGTGTGTGCATTTTTTTCAACTTTGATCATTTGAATATTAAACTTCAGATTTCAAAGCTCATTTGGAGCACAAAATTTCGTGCTCTTCTCTCCCTCTCCCTTCATTCATCTCCTTCTTCCTCCAAGCTCTTATCCATGGCCTCCTATGGTGGTGAGCTTCTTCTAGACTCATCTTCTCCTTGAAGTGGCGTATCCTCTCTCTCTTCCTTCTCCATTCTGCTGCCATTTATCTTCCAAGAAGCAAAGGAATCCATTGATGAAGAAGATCCTAGGCTTACAAGCTCCAATGGAGCTTGCATCAGGACTCAATCAGACATCCTAGTAAAAAGTTATTGTCGTTTGAATTTGCTAGGAGCTTCTATTTTCAATTTCGAGCTTCTCAATTTATTAAGGGAGTTAATCGCACATCAGAGTCAAAAGTTATTGTCGTTTGAATTTGCTCAATGCCTCTGTTTGCAATTTCGGGCATTGTAATATATTACGGGACTCAATCGGACATCTGAGTAAAAAGTTTTAGTCATTTAAATTTGGTGAGAGCTTTTGTATTCAATTTCGAGCATCTCAGATTATTAAATGATTCAATTGGACATCCGAGTCAAATGTTATTGTCGTTTGACTTTGCGCAGAGCTTCTGTATTCAATTTCGAGCGTCTCAATATATTACGGGACTGAATCGAACATCCGAGTTAAAACTTATTGTGGTTTGCATTTTCTACGACCTTCCCTTTCCCATTAAGAGTGTCTCGGTATATTACGGGGCTCAATCAGACATCCGAGTTAAATGTTAATGTTGTTCGAATATCCTACGAGCTTCCGTTTTTAATTTTGAGCATCTCAATATATTACGGGGCTCAATCGGACATCCGAGTTAAAAGTTATTGTCGTTAGAATTTGCTAAAATCTTTTGTATTCAATTTCGAACGTCTTGAATTATTAAATGACTCAATCGGACATCCGAGTCAAAAGTTTCTTTCGTTTGAATTTGCTCACAGTTTCTATTTTCAATTTCATGCATCTCGATATACTACAAGACTTAATCAGACTTCCGAGTAAAAAGTTATTGTCATTTGAATTTGCTGAGAGCTTCTGTATTCAATTTCGAGCGTCTCGAATTATTAAATGATTCAATTGGACATCCGGGTAAAAAGTTATTGTCGTTTGAATTTGCTTAGAGCTTCTGTATTCAATTTCGAGCGTCTCGATATATTACGGGACTCAATTGGACATCCGAGTTAAAACTTATTGTGGTTTGCATTTTCTACAAGACTTAATCAGACATCCGAGTTAAAAGTAAATGTTGTTTGAATATCCTACATGCTTCCGTCTTCAATTTCGAGCGTCTCAATATATTACGGGGCTCAATCGGACATCTGAGTTAAAATTTATTGTCGTTTGAATTTGCTAAAAGCTTCCGTGTTTAATTTCAAGCGTCTAGAATTGTTAAATGACTCAATCGGACATCTGAGTCAAAAGTTTCTTTCGTTTGAATTTGCTCAGAGCTTCTATTTTCAATTTTGAGCGTCAAGATATATTACGGGACTCAATCGGACATCCGAGTAAAAAGTTATTGTCATTTAAATTTGGTGAGAGCTTATGTATTCAATTTCGTGCGTCTCGAATTATTAAATGACTCAATCGGACATCCGACTCAAAAGTTATTGTCATTTGAATTTGCTTAGAGCTTCTATTTTCATTTTTGAGCGTCTCGATATATTACTGGACTCAATCGGACATCCAAGTAAAATGTTATTGTCATTTGAATTTTGTGAGAGCTTCTGTCTTCAATTTCGAGCGTCTTGAATCATAAAATGACTCAATCGGACATCCGAGTCAAAAGTTACTTTCGTTTGAATTTTCTCAGAGCTTCTATTTTCAATTTTGAGCGTCTAGATATATTACGGGACTCAATCGGACATCCGAGTAAAAACTTATTATAATTTAAATTTGGTGTATTCAATTTCGAGTGTCTCGAATTATTAAATTACTCAATCGGACATCCGACTCAAAAGTTATTGTCATTTGAATTTGGTCAGAGCTTCGATTTTCAATTTTGAGCATCTCGATATATTAGGGGACTCAATTGGACATCCCAGTAAAAAGTTATTGTCGTTTGAATTTGCTAGGAGCTTCTAGTTTCAATTTCGAGCTTGACGATTTATTAAGGGACTCAATCGCACATCCGAGTCAAAAATTATTGTCGTTTGAATTTGCTCTGAGCATTTGTTTTCAATTTCGAGCGTCTCGATATAATACGGGACTCAATCGGACATCCGAGTTAACAATTATTATTCTTTGCATTTTTTACGAGCTTACTTTTTCAATTTCGAGCCTCTCAATATATTACGGGACTCAATCGGACATCTGAGGAAAACGTTATTGTCATTTGAATTTGCTCGGTGCTTTTTTTTTCAATTTCGAGTGTCTTGATATATGACGGGACTCAATCGGACATCCAAGTAAAAAGTTGTTGTTGTTTGAATTTGCTCAGAGTTTCTGTTTTCAATTTCGTGAGTCTCGATATACTACAAGATTCAATCGGACTTTCCAGTAAAAATTTATTATCGTTTGACTTTTCTCTGAGCTTCTGTTTTCAATTTCGAGCATCTAGAATTATTAAGGGACTCAATTGGACATTCGAGTCAAAAGTTATTGTCGTTTGAATTTGCTCAGAGCTTCTGTTTTCAATTTTGAGCGTCTTGATATATTACGGAAATCAATCGGACATCCAAGTAAAAAGTTATTGTCGTTTGAATTTGCACAAAGTATCTGTTTTCAATTTCGTGCGTCTCGATATACTGTAAGACTCAATCGGACTTTCAAGTAAAAAGTTATTATCGTTTGAATTTTTTGAGAGCTTCTGTTTTCAATTTTGAGATCTTGAATTATTGTGGGAGTAAATTGGACATCCGAGTCAAAATTTATTGTTGTTTGAATTTGCTGAGCGCTTCTGTATTCAATTTCGAGCGTCTCGAATTATTAATTGCTTCAATCTGACATCCAAGTAAAAAGTTATTGTTGTTTGAATTTCCTCAGAGCCTCTGTTTTCAATTTTGAGTGTCTCGATATAATACAGGACTCAATCGGACATTCGAGTTAATAGTTATTATTGTTTGCATTTTTTACAAGCTTCCATTTTCAATTTCGAGCATCTCGATATATTACGGGACTCAATCGAAAATTCGAATTTAAATTTGCTCAGATCTTCTATATTCAATTTCGAGTGTCTTGATATATTACCGGACTCAATCGAACATCTGAGGAAAAATTTATTGTCAATTGAATTTTCTCGGAGCTTTTGTTTTCAATTTCGAGCGTATTGATATATGACGAGACTCAATTGGACATCCGTGTAAAAAGTTATTGTTATTTGAATTTGCTCAGAGTTTCTGTTTTCAATTTCGCGAGTCTCGATATACTACAGGATTCAATCGGACTTTCCAGTAAAAATTTATTATCGTTTGAATTTTCTCAGAGCTTCTGTTTTCAATTTCGAGCATCTAGAATTATTAAGGGACTCAATTGGACATTCGAGTCAAAAGTTATTATCGTTTGAATTTGCTCAGAGCTTCTGTTTTCAATTTTGAGTGTCTTGATATATTACGGAAATCAATCGGACATCCGAGTAAAAAGTTATTTTCGTTTGACTTTGCTCAAAGTTTCTGTTTTTAATTTCGTGCGTCTCGATATACTGCATGACTCAATCGGACTTTCCAGTAAAAATTTATTATCGTTTGAATTTGCTGAGAGCTTCTATTTTCAATTTTGAGA
Source organism: Glycine soja (assembly GCF_004193775.1). Classification (NCBI taxonomy): domain Eukaryota; kingdom Viridiplantae; phylum Streptophyta; class Magnoliopsida; order Fabales; family Fabaceae; genus Glycine; species Glycine soja. The sequence goes on along the minus strand of NC_041012.1, from coordinate 26,385,155 downwards.
TCTTGAATTATTAAGGGAGTAAATTGGACATCCGAGTCAATATTTATTGTTGTTCGAATTTGCTGACAGCTTCTATATTCAATTTTGAGCGTCTCGAATTATTAATTGGTTCAATCGGACATCCAAGTCAAAAGTTATTTTCGTTTGAATTTGCTCAGAGCCTCTATTTTCAATTTTGAGCGTCTCGATATAATACGGGACTCAATCGGACATTCGAGTAAAAAGTTGTTGTTGTTTGAATTTGCTCAGAGTTTCTATGTTCAATTTCATGCATCTTGATATACTACAGGAGTCAATCGGACTGCCGAGTAAAAAGTTATGGTCGTTTGAATTTGCTGAGAGCTTCTGTATTCAATTTCGAGCATCTTGAATTAATAAATGATTCAATTTGACATCCAAGTCAAAAGTTATTGTCGTTTGAATTTGCTCAGAGCTTCTGTATTCAATTTTGAGTGTCTCGATATATTACGGGACTCAATCGGACATCCGAGAAAAAAGTTATTTTGGTTTCAATTTGCTTAGAGCTTGTATTTTCAATTTCGAGCATCTCAATATATTACGGGACTCAATTGGACATTTGAGTAAAAAGTTATTGTCGATTGAATTTGCTCAGTGTTTCTATTTTCAATTTCGTGCATCTCGATATACTACAGGACTCAACCGGACTTTCCAGTAAAAATTTATTATCGTTTGAATTTGCTCAAAGCTTCTGTTTTGAATTTCGAGCAACTTGAATTATTAAGGGACTCAATTGGACATTCGAGTCAAAAGTTATTGTGGTTTGAATTTGCTGACAGCTTCTGTATTCAATTTCGATCGTCTCGAATTATTAAATGACTTAATCGGACATCCGAGTCAAAATTTATTGTCATTTGAATTTGCTCAAAGCTTCTGTTTTCAATTTCGAGCGTCTTGATATATTACGGGATTCAATCGATCATCCATGTTACAAGTTATTGCGATTTGCATTTTCTACCACCTTTTGTTTTCCATTACCAGCATCTCGATATATTACAGGACTCAATCGAAGATCCGAGTCAAAACTTATTGTCTTTTGAATTTGCTCACAGCTTCTGTATTCAATTTCAAGCGTCTCGAAATAGTAAGAGACTCAATCGGATATCCGAGTTAAAAGTTATTGTCATTTGAATTTGCTCAGAGCATCTATTTTCAATTTCTAGCATCTCGATATACTACGGGACACAATCGGGCATCCGAGCCAAAACTTATTGTGGTTTCAATTTGCAAGGAGCTTCTATTTTCAATTTCGAGCGTCTCGATATATTACAGGACTCAATCGGATATTCGAGTTAAAAATTATTATCGTTTGAATTTTTGATAGAGCTTCCGTTTTCAATTTGGAGCGACTCGATATATTATAGGACATAGTCGGACATCCGAATAAAAGGTTATTGTCATTTAATTTTGCTGCGAGATTCTATTTTCAATTTCGAGTGTCTCGATATACTACAGGACACAATCGGACTTTCAAGTAAAACGTCATTGTCATTTGAATTTGGTCAGAGCTTATGTTTTCAATTTTGAGCGTCTCGATATATAACGGGACTCAATCGGACATCCAAGTAAAAAGTTATTGTGGTTTGCATTTGCTATGAGCTTCCATTATAAATTTTGAGCGTCTCGATATATTATGGGACTTAAGTGGAGGTCCGAGTAAAACATCATTGTCGTTTGAATTTGCTCAGAGCTTCTGTTTACAATTTTCAGCGTCTCGATATATTACGGGACTCAATCGGACATCCGAGTAAAAAGTTATTGTGGTTTGCATTTGCTACGAGCTTCCGTTTTCCATTACCAGTGTCTCGTTATATTACGCGAATCAATCGGACATCTGAGTCAAAAGTTATTGTTGTTTGAATTTGCTTAAAGCTTTTGTTTTCAATTTTGAGCGTCTCGATATATTATGGGACTCAATCGGTCATCCAAGTTAAAAGTTATTGCGATTTTCATTTTCTACGAGCTTCCATTTTCCTTTACCAGTGTCTCGATATATTATGGGACTCAATCGGTCTTCCAAGTTAAAAGTTATTGCGATTTGCATTTTCTACGAGCTTCCATTTTCCTTTACCAATGTCTCGATATATTACGGGACTCAATCGGACATTCGAGTTAATAGTTATTATTGTTTGCATTTTTTATGAGCTTCCATTTTAAATTTTGAGCTTCTCCAATTATTAAGGGACTCAATCGAACATCCGAGTCAAAAGTTATTGTCGTTTGAATTTGCCACAAGCTTATGTTTTTAATTTCGAGCATCTCGATATATTACGGGACTCAATTGGACATTCGAGTTAAAATTTATTGTCGTTTGCATTTGCTCAGAGCGTTCGTTTTCCATTACGAGCGTCTCGATATATTACGAGACTTAATCGGACATCCGAGCTAAAAGTAATTGTCGTTTGCATTTGCTCAGAGCTTTCGTTTTCCATTACGAGCGTCTCGATATATTACGGGATTGAATTGGATATCCGAGCTAAAAGTTATTCTCGTTTGCATTTGCTACGAGCTTCTGTTTTCAATTTTGAACGTCTTGATATATTACGGGACTCAATCAGACATCCTTGTAAAATGTTATTGTCGTTTGAATTTGCTCACAGCTTCTGTATTCATACATTACGGGACTCAATTGGACATCCGAGCTAAAAGTTATTGTTGTTTGCATTTGCTCAGAGTTTTCGTTTTCCACTATGAGCGTCTGGATATATTACGGGACTCAATCGAACATCCGAGCTAAAAGTTATTGTCGTTTGCATTTGCTACGAGCTTCTATTTTCAATTTTGAGCCTCTCAATATATTACTGGACTCAATCGGACATCCGAGTTTAAAGCAATTGTCATTTGAATTTGTTACGAGCTTCCGTTTTCAATTTCGAGCATCTCGATATATTACGGGACTCAACGGATATCCGAGTAAAAAGTTATTGTCATTTGAATTTTCTTAGAGCTTCTGTATTCAATTTCGAGCATCTCGATATATTACGGGACTCAATCGGATATCCGAGTCAAAAGTTATTGTCGTTTGAATTGGCTACGAGCTTCCGTTTTCAATTCCGAGCATCTTGAAAAACGTTATTGTCGTTTGCATTTGGTCACAACTTCTATTTTCAATTTCGAGCGTCTTGATTTATTACGGGACTCAATCGGACATCTGAGTTAAAATTTATTGTCGTTTGAATTTGCTCAAAGCTTCTGTATTCAATTTCAAGCGTCTCGATATATTACGGGACTTAATCGGACATCCAAGTTCAATGTTATTGTCGTTTAAATTTGGTGAGAGCTCCTATATTCAATTTTGAGCGTCTCGAATTATAAAATGACTCAATCGGACATCCGAGTAAAAAGTTATTGTCATAATTAGAATTTGCTGACAGCTTTTGTATTCAATTTCGAGCATCTTGACATATTACGGGACTCTATCAAACATCCGAGTTAAAAGTTATTGTCGTTTGAATTTGCTCAGAGCATCTGTATTCAATTTCGAGCGTCTCGATATATTACGGGACTCAATCGGACATCCGAGTTAAAAGTTATTGTCGTTTGAATTTCCTAAGAGCTTCTGTATTCAATTTCGAGCGTCTCGATATATTATGGGACTTAATCGTACACCCAAGTTCAAAGTTATTGTCGTTTGAATTTGCTCAGAGTTTTCGTTTTCCATTATGAGCGTCTCGATATATTACGAGACACAATCGGACATCCGAGCTAAAAGTTATTGTCGTTTGCATTTGCTACGAGCTTCTGTTTTCAATTTTGAGCGTCTCAATATATTACTGGACTCAATCGGACATCCGAGTTTAAAGCAATTGTTGTTTGAATTTGCTACGAGCTTCCGTTTTCAATTTTGAGCGTCTCGATATATTACGGGACTCAATCGGACATCCAAGTTAAAAGTTATTGTCGTTAGAATTCGCTGACAACTTCTGTATTCAATTTCGAGCATCTCGATATATTACAGGACTCAATCGGACATCCGAGTTAAAAGTTATTGTCCTTTGCATTCGCTCAGAGCTTTCATTTTCAATTACGAGCGTCTTGATATGTCAAGGGAATCAATCGGACATCCGAGTTAAAAGTTATTGCGTTTGAATTTGCTGCGAGCTTCCGTTTTCAATTCCGAGGGTCTTGATATATAACGGGACTTAATCGAACATCCGAGTAAAAAGTTATTGTCAATAGAATTTGCTGACAGCTTCTATATTCATTTTCGAGCATCTTGATATATTACGGGACTCTATCGGACATCCGAGTTAAAAGTTATTGTCGTTTGAATTTGCTCAGAGCATCTGTATTCAATTTCGAGCTTCTCGATATATTACGGGACTCAATTGGACATCCAAGTTCAAAGTTATTGTCATTTTAATTTGCTACGAGATTCCGTTTACAATTTCAAGTGTCTTGATATATTACAGGAATCAATTGGACATCCTAGTTAAAAGTTATTGTCGTTTGAATTTGCTACGAGCTTCCGTTTTCAATTTCGCGCTTCTTGATATATTACGAGTGATCGAGGCCGTACCCGAATCAAATAAACATGAAAATGCAGTAACTAGGAAGTGATCCTAGGTCGTTTCCCAACGAGCAGTGACAAGCCAAATGTTCATAATATACTTGCAGTAACAGTAACGATGGGGGGGGGGGGGTTTGGTTGTTTGGTAATTAAAGAGCAGAACAAATAAAATGGAATACGAAACTACTAATATTAAAAACGGGTTGTTTCCTCTGATTCAGAAGCCACTCTCTTATCTTGGGTTATGGAGAATTCGTCCCTAACAGTCAACCACTTAATCCAACCCTATTTCAATTTACTAAGCGAAAATCAACTTAGGGTTTTCAATACGTGATTAGGCACCACATACACCAGTTAGCCCTTCGTCCATTAAGCATGAACGCAAGTTAGGCTCAGAGGCAATTAATCGAACACGAAGCGTGCACTGATTAATATTCACGAAATTTGGGATAACTGGTGAAGGGAAAACTGCCAGGAAACCACATTACAAACGAAACCTCAAAGAGAGTTGGGCTTCGTCCTCAAAAGGAAACAACACCAGAAAATCTAGCCTTCCATGGATTTAAACAGAAAACGCAAATGAAACATGAAGCAGAAACGTAAATGAACAAAAACGTAAATGAACAGAAACATAAATGAACAGAAACGTAAATGAAAGTAGAAGAAGAAGCAAGAATGAACTCGTAATTAGAAACAGAAAACGGAAATTTGCATTAAGAACGAAAACTGTAACAAGGGAACAGAAAAACGTGAAAACCTAAAACCAAAGCTCTGAATAATGAAAATAGCATAGCAGAATAGAATGCCCTGCACGAATCCCATGGCAGCTATTTAAAAAGAGTCACTCAAAGTCACTGGGCCCTATTACAATACTCTGGCCCAAAACGAAATAAACACTGAACAACATAAAATAAAATGCGAAATTTCCTAATTAGAAATTAACTAAGGTAAGCGCTGCTTTATTTGCCCTCTTCAAGTCCACAACCAAAATCCGGATTAAGCCCAATGTTTCATTAATTCCTGAAATTAGATTAAAAACATCAAATTAGCTAAATGAGCCCAAATAATAAAACTGCCTAATTAATTGACAATTAAGACCAATCAATAATTAAAATGGTGCAAAAAGGGTTTAGAAAATAGAAGAAAATGATGGCACATCAACGAGACTCAATCGGCATTCGAGTAAAAAGTTATTGTTGTTAGAATTTGCTCACAACTTCTGTATTCAATTTCGAGCGTCTCCATATATTACTGGACTCAATCGAATGTCCGAGTTAAAAGTTATTGCGGTTTGCATTTTCTACGAGCTTCCATTTTCAATTTTGAGCGTCTCGATACATGACAGGACTCCATCAGACATCCGAGAAACAATTTATTGTCGTTTGAATTTGCTTAGAGCTTCTGCATTCGATTTTGAGAATCTCGATATATTACGGGACTCAATCGGACATCCAAGTTCAAAGTTATTGTCGTTTGAATTTGCTACGAGCTTCCGTTATCAATTTCGAGCGTCTTGATATATTACAGGACTTAATCTAATATCTGAGTTAAAAGTTATAGTCCTTTGCATTCGCTCAGAGCTTTCGTTTTGAATTACGAGCATCTTGATATGTTAAGGGAATCAACCGGACATCCGAGTTAAAAGTTATTGTCGTTCGAATTTGCTACGAGCATCGGTTTTCAATTCCGAGCATCTTGATATATTACGGGACTCAATCGGACATCCGAGTAAAAAGTTATTGTCATTAGAATTTGTTGACAGCTTCTGTATTCAATTTCGAGCGTCTCGATATGTTACGGAAATCAATCAGACATTCGAGTTAAATGTTATTGTCGTTTGAATTTGCTACGAGCTTCCATTTTCAATTTCGAGCGTCTTGATATATTACGGGACTCAATCGGACATCTGAGTAAAAATTTTATGTCGTTAGAATTTGCTTACAACTTCTATATTCAATTTCGAGCGTCTCAATATATTACGGGACTCAATCGGATATCCGAGTATAAAGTTATTGTACTCAGAATTTGCTCACAGCTTCTGTATACAATTTTGAGCATCTTCATATATTACGAGACCCAATTGGATATCCGAGTTAAAATTTATTGTCATTTGCATTTCCTCAGACCTTTTGTTTTCAATTGCGAGCGTCTCGATATGATACGGGAATCAATCGGACATCCGGGTTAAAAGTTATTGTCGTTTGAATTTTCATAGAGATTCTGTATTCAATTTCTAGAATCTCGATATATTACGGGGCTCAATCGGATATTCGAGCTAAAAGTTATTGTCGATTGAATTTGCTACGAGCTTCTATTTTCAATTTCAAGCGTCTTGATATATTACGAGACTCAATCGAACATCTGAGTAAAAAGTTATTGTTTTTTGAATTTTCTCCGAGCTTCTATAATCAAATATGAACGTCTCGATATATTACGGGAATCAATCGGACATCTAAGTTAAAAGTTAATGTCGTTTGAATTTGCTACGAGCTTCCATTTTCAATTCCGAGCGTCTTGATATATTACGGGACTCAATCGAACATCTGAGTAAAAAGTTATTGTTGTTTGAATTTGCATAGAGCTTTTGTATTCATTTTCGAGCATCTCGATATATTGTGGGACTTAATCGGACATCCGAGTTAAAAGTTATTGTCGTTTGAATTTGCAACAAGCTTCCGTTTTAAATTTCGAGCGTCTTGATATATTACGGGACAAAATCGGACATCCAAGTAAAAAGTAATTGTTGTTAGAATTTGCTCACAGCTTCTATATTCAATTTTGAGCGTCTCGATATATTACGGGTCTCAATCGGACATCTGCGTAAAAGGTTATTGTCGCATGAATATTTTTAGTGCTTCTATATTCAATTTCGAACATCTCGATATATTTCGAGACTTAATCGGATATCCGAGTTAAAAGTTATTGTCGTTTGAATTTGCTACGAGCTTCTGTTTTCAATTTCAATCGTCTTGATATATCACGGTACTCAATTGGACATCAAAGTAAAAAGTTATTATGGTTTGAATTTGCTCACAGCTTCTGTATTCAATTTAGAGCATCTTGATATATTACGGGACTCAATCGAACATTCGAGTTAAAAGTTATAGTCGTTTGAATTTTCTCAGAGCTTCTGTATTCAATTTCGAGCGTCTCGATATATTACGGGACTCAATCAGACATCCGAGTTACAAGTTATTGTTGTTTGAATTTGCTACGAGCTTCCATTTTCAATTTCGAGCTTCTTGATATATTACAGGACTCAATCGGATATCTGAATTAAAAGTTATTGTCGTTTGCATTCGCTCAGTGATTTCGTTTTCAATTACGAGCATCTCGATATGTTACGGGAATCAATCGGACATCCGAGTTAAAAGTTATTTTTCGTTTGCATTTGCTACGAGCTTCCATTTTCAATTTCGAGCATCTCGATATGTTACGGTAATCAATCAAACATCTGAGTTAAAAGTTATTGTCATTTGAATTTGCTACGAGATTCCATTTTCAATTTCGAGCGTCTTGATATATCACGGGACTCAATCGGACATCTGAGTAAAAAGTTATTGTCGTTTGAATTTGCCCAGAGCTTCTGTATTCAAGTTCGAGCGTCTCGATATATTATAATACTCAATCGGATATCCGAGTTAAATGTTATTGCGGTTTGCATTTGCTACAAGCTTCCATTTTCAATTTTGAGCGTCTAGATATATTACGGGACTGAATCAGACATCCGAGTAAAAATTTATTGTCGTTTGAATTTGTTTCGAGCTTCTGTATTCAATTTCAAGCATCTCGATATATTACGGGACTCAATCGGATATCCAAGTCAAAAGTTATTGTCGTTTGCATTCGCTCAAAGCTTTTGTTTTCAATTACGAGCATCTCGATTTGTTACAGGAATCAATCGGACATCCGAGTTAAAAGTTATTGTCATTTGAATTTGCTACGAGCTTCCATTTTCATATTCGAGAGTCTCGATATATAACGGGACTCAATCGACGTCCAAGTTCAAAGTTATTGTCGTTTGAATTTTCTACGAGCTTCTGTTTTCAATTTCGAGCGTCTTGATATATTTTGGGACTCAATCGGACATCCTTGTAAAAATTTATTGTCATTTGAATTTGCTTAGAGCTTCTATATTCAATTTCGAGCATCTTGATATATTTCGGGAGTCAATTGGATATCCGAGTTAAATGTTATTGTAGTTTGACTTTACTCAGAGCTTCTGTATTGAATTTCGAGTGTCTCGAAATTTTATGCGACTCAATCGGACATCCGAGTAAAAAGTTATTGTATTTTTAATTTTCTCAGAGCATCTGTATTCAATTTTGAAAACGGGACTCAATCGAACATCCTTGTAAAACATTCTTGTCGTTTGAGTTTGCTCACAGCTACCGTATTCAATTTCGAGCGTCTTGATATATTACGGGACTCAATCAGACATCCAAGTTCAAAGTTATTGTCGTTTGAATTTGCTACGAGCTTCCGTTTTCAATTTCGAGCGTCTTGATATATTACAGGACTCAATCGGATATCCTAGTTAAAAGTTATTGTCGTTTGCATTTGCTCAGAGCTTTCATTTTCAATTTCAAGCGTCTCGATATGTTACGGGAATCAATCGGATATCCGAGTTAAAAGTTATTGTCATTTGCATTTGCTTAGAGCTTTCGTTTTCCATTGCGAGTGTCTTGATATATTGCAGGACTCAATCGGATATCTGAGCTAAAAGTTATTGCCGTTTGCATATGCTACGAACTTCAGTTTTCAATTTCGAGCGTCTCGATAAATTACGGAACTCAATCGGACATCCGAGTTAAAAGTTATAGTCGTTTGAATTTGCATTGAGCTTCTGTATTCAATTTCGAGCATGTCGATATATTACGGGACTCAATCGGATATCCAAGTCAATAGTTATTGTCGTTTGCATTCGCTCAGAGCTTTCATTTTCAATTACGAGAATGTCGATATGTTACGTGAATCAATCGGACATCCGAGTTAAAAGTTATTGTCGTTTGAATTTGCAACGAGCTTTCATTTTCAATTTCGAGCGTCTTGATATATAACGGGACTCAATCGGACCTCTGAGATAAAAGTTATAGTCGTTTGAATTTGTTCAGAGCTTCTGAATTCAATTTCGAGCGTCTCGATATATTACAGGACTCAATCGAACATCCAAGTTCAAAGTTATTGTCCTTTGAATTTGCTACGAGCTTCTGTTTTCAATTTCGAGCGTCTTGATATATTACGGGACTCAATCAGACGTCCGAGTAAAAAGTTATTGTCATTTGAATTTTCTTAGAGCTTCCATTTTCAATTTTGAGCATCTTGATATTTTACGGGACTCAATCGAACATCCGAGTAAAAAGTTATTGTAGTTTGCATTCGCTCAGAGCTTTAATTTGCAATTACGAGCGTCTCGATATGTTACGGGAATCAATCAGACATCCGAGTTAAAAGTTATTGTCGTTTGAATTTGCTCAGAGCTTCCATTTTCAATTTTGAGCATCTTGATATTTTACGGGACTCAATCGAACATCCGAGTAAAAAGTTATTGTCGTTTAAATTTTCCAAGAGCTTCTGTATTCAATTTCAAGTGTCTTGATATATTTCGGGACTCAATCGGACATCCTAGTGAAAAGTTATTATCGTTTGAATTTGCTCAGAGCTTTTGTATTCAATTTCGAGCGTGTTGATATATTACACGACTCAATCGGACATCTGACTTAAAAGTTATTGTCGTTTGAATTTGCTCATAGCTTCTGTATTGAATTACGAGCGTCTGGATATATTACGGGACTTAATCGGATATCCGAGTTAAAAGTTATTGCGGTTTTTATTTGCTACGAGCTTCCATTTTCAATTTTTAGCATCTCGATATATTACGGGACTCAATCAGACATCCGAGTAAAAAGTTATTGTCATTTGAATTTGTTTCGAGCTTCTGTATTCAATTTCGAGCATCTCGATATATTCCAGGACTCAATCGGATATCTGAGTCAAAAGTTATTGTTATTGGAATTTGCTACGAGCTTCTGTTTTCAATTTCGAGCATCTTGATATATTACGGAACTCAATCGGACATCCAAGTAAAAATTTATTGTCGTTAGAATTTGATCACAACTTTGATATTCAATTTCGAGCGTCTCGATATATTACGGTATTCAATCGAACATCCGAGTTAAAAGTTATAGTCGTTTGAATTTGCTCCGAGCTTCTGTATTCAATTTCGAGTGTCTCGATATCTTACGGGACTCAATCAGACATCCAAGTTACAAGTTATTGTCGTTTGAATTTGCTATGAGCCTCCATTTTCAATTTTGAGCGTCTTGATATATTACAGGACTCAATCGGATATCCGAGTTAAAAGTTATTGTCGTTTGCATTCGCTCAAAGCTTTCATTTTTAATTACGAGCATCTCGATATTGTTATACCCTAATTTCGTCCGGGGACTATTGTTTGACGGCATGCAACCTTTGGTTGACCGCTTCGAGGTACTTGGCACCCTTTGTTGCACAATACGTGAAGTTTCAAGACATGCCGGAAATCAAAATGAGGCATTGTTACGCAATTCGTGGAATTCCGTAACGTGCCAAAAATCAAATGGAAGTGTTGTTGCGCAATCCGTGAGTTTCCGTAACATTCCAAAGCTAAAAAAGGAGTAATTACATGACCCGTAAGGTTCCGTAACCTTACGGAAAGAAAACAAGTATCGTTACGAAATTCGTAAAGTTTCATAAAGTTACGGAAAAAGATTCACCAAAAAAAGCAAAGGGGTGTATTTAGTAAAAAAAAGGGTTCAAATAGCAACCAGGCCCACTTGGGCCTTCCAGATTCTTCCTCCAGAAGGTGGTTGCTTCTGGAGGAAGCAACTTGGCTCGCTTGGGCGAGCTGAGCTCGCCTGGGTGAGCTGGGTGGCAAGCTCCTCCCCTATTTTGCTATAAATAGAGGGAGGAGTGAAGAAGGAAGGGGTTCAGCCTTCTTGGCATTTCGTAATCACTTGAAATTGGTGAGGAAAATTGTTTCCGTGAAGAAAATCCAAGCCGAGGCGCTTCCGTAACGTTTCCGTGGGTGATTTCGCGAAGATTTTCAACCGTTCTTCGCCGTTTGTCGTTCTTCGGTCTTCAACCGGTAAGTTCCCGAAATCAAACTTTTCAATTAATTCTATGTACCCGTGGTGGTCCCCATTTGTATCGCGCACTTTTATTCTCGTTTCATTTACTTTCTGTACCCCTTTTTGACGTGCTTCAGTCATTTATTTAAGTCATTTCTCGCCTAATAAAAAAATAAAATAAATTTCCACCGATCATTTGATTTGTAATATCCATTAATTTCTATTAAAATGAAATCCGATCGTTCGGTCATGTCATAATCACGTTGGAAACCAAAAAGAGGTAAAATAATAATATAATAATAAAAAATTATCTTTTAGTAAAATAAACCAAAAAAAAAGCAATCGGACGTTTCTCTTTGGGATTTCTCTTTCTTAATTGAATGGACTAATAACTAAAGTGAAACTAAGGCTAAAATCAACTCGCAAAGTCAAGCTCGTCTGCAAAAAATCACTAAATAGGATTTTAAGGTTCAATACCTCACTCTTTTCTTACCAAGTAAAAATGGATCATTTTTAAGGTCCAACGCCTTAAAAAGACCACATTCCAAGTAAAAGAAATCGCTTGATTCACCCTTAAAAAAGAACTACGTAGGTCTGATTTCCTCTTAGGAGGGTACGTAGGAGCAAGAGCCCCGCTTTTGTCGACCTCAAAATATAAAAAGAAATAAAAGTTTAGGTACACAATTTCACACAATTCTAAAATTAAGGTTGTTGTCCTTTGGGACAAACGTGAGAGGTGTTTGATGCAAGCTCCATTGGAGCTTGTAGGCCTAGGATCTTCTTCATCAATGGATTCCTTTGCTTCTTGGAAGATAAATGACAGCGGAATGGAGAAGGAAGAGAGAGAGGAGACGCCACTTCAAGGAGAAGATGAGTCTAGAAGAAGCTCACCACCATAGGAGGCCATGGATAAGAGCTTGGAGGAAGAAGGAGATGAATGAAGGGAGTGGGAGAGAAGAGCACGAAATTTTGTGCTCAAAAGGAGCTCTGAAATCTGAAGTTAATATTCAAATGATCAAAGTTGAAAAAAAATACACACACATGACCTCTATTTATAGCCTAAGTGTCACACAAAATTGGAGGGAAATTCAAATTTCACTTGAATTTGAAATTGAATTTGTGGAGCCAAACTTTGGAGCCAAAATTTCACTAATTATGATTAGTGAATTTTAGTTATGGTTCAGCCCACTAATCCAAGATCAATTACAAGATTCTCCACTAAGTGTGCTTAGGTGTCATGAGGCATGAAAAGCATGAAGGACATGCACAAAGTGTGACTATATGATGTGGCAATGGGGTGTAGTAAGCAAATGCTCACCTCCCCCTCTAAAATTTAATTGGATTGGGCTTCTACCAATTCAATTAAATTTATTTCCAACCACACACATCAAATATCCACTTAGTGCATGTGAAATTACAAAACTACCCCTAATACAAAAACTAGTCTAGGTGCCCAAAAATACAAGGGCTGAAAAATCCTATATTTCTAGGGTACCCTACCTACAATATGGAGCCCTATATACAAGGACCAAATATAATGACATCCTAGTCTAATATGTACAAAGATAATTGGACCCAACCTTGGCCCATGGGCTCAGAAATCTACCCTAAGGTTCATGAGAACCCTAGGGCCTTCTTCAGCAACTCTAGCCCAATCTTCTTGGAGCCTCTTGCTCATGGTTCTAGTGATTGGTCCCTTCCTAGGGAGGATTGCATCATCCCCTTCCCCTTGAAGAGGATTTGACCTCAAATCTGTTAGTTCCTCCTCCTCAATATCAGCTCCACCTGCAAAAGGAGTTAAATCAGAAATGTTAAAAGTGGTGCTGACTCCATACTCTTCTGGGAGGTCCAACCTATAGGCATTGTTATTGATCCTCTCCAAAACCTGAAAAGGTCCATCCCCTCTAGGGCTAAGCTTGGATTTCCTTTTAGTAGGGAATCTATCCTTCCTAAGATGGAGCCAAACCCAGTCACCCTCATTAAGAACTAGCTCTTTTCTTCCTCTATTGCCTTTAGTTGAATACACCTTTGTTTGGTTCTCTATTTGGTTCTTAACCCTCTCATGCATCTTCTTTACAAATTCTGACCTAGATTCCCCTTCTTTATGTATAAAAGAAGTGTCCAGTGGGAGGGGAATGAGGTCTAACGGTGTTAGGGGATTGAACCCATAGACAACCTCAAAAGGGGACTGCTTGGTGGTTCTATGAACCCCCCTGTTGTAGGCAAATTCTACATGAGGAAGATACTCATCCCAGGACTTATGGTTGCCTTTTAGAAGAGCCCTTAAAAGGGTGGATAAAGACCTATTCACTACCTCTGTTTGCCCATCAGTTTGTGGATGACAAGTGGTAGAGAAAAGAAGTTTAGTTCCTAACTTAGCCCATAAGGTTGTCCAGAAGTGGCTAAGGAACTTAGCATCTCTATCTGACATAATGGTCCTAGGCAAACCATGAAGTCTCACAACTTCCCTGAAAAAGAGTTTTGAGATGTGGGAAGCATCATCCACCTTGTGGCATGGTATAAAGTGTGCCATTTTGCTAAACCTATCCACCACCACAAAGATAGAGTCTACACCTCTTTGGGTTCTAGGAAGCCCAAGGACAAAGTCCATACTAATGTCTACCCAAGGTGCAGATGGGATGGGTAAGGGTGTGTATAGCCCATGAGGCATCACCCTAGACTTGGCTTGTAAACAAGCCACACACCTAGTGCAATGCTTATGAACATCTTTCTTCATATGGGGCCAATAAAACTTTTCTTTGAGTAAGACAAGGGTCTTGTCTATCCCAAAGTGGCCCATGAGCCCACCCTCATGGCTCTCTTTCACAAGTAATTTCCTAATGGATCCTTGGGGTATGCAAAGCTTTCCCTCTTTGAACAAATACCCCTCAGCCAAATAGAATCCATCTTGGGCCTTTTTCCCACAACTCTCATAAATGGGAGAGAAATGTTCATCTAAAGCATACAAGTCCCTAATATTATCAAATCCTAAAATTTGAGCTCCTAGGGAGCAAAACAATGTGTGTCTCCTAGAGAGGGCATCAGCTACCACATTTGTTTTTCCCTTTTTGTATTTGATAACATATGGAAATTGCTCTAGGTACTCTACCCATTTTGCATGCCTCTTGTTTAACTTGCTTTGCCCTCTAATGTACTTAAGTGATTGATGATCACTATGAATGACAAATTCCTTGGAAACAAGGTAATGTTCCCAAGTTTGGAGGGCTCTTATTAAGGCATAAAGCTCTTTATCATAGGTGGGGTAGTTGAGGGTGGCACTATGAAGTTTTTCACTAAAATAAGCAATAGGGTGCCCACCTTGTAACAATACAGCTCCAACTCCCACTCCAGAGGCATCACATTCTAGCTCAAAAGTTTTAGAAAAGTCAGGAAGAGCTAGAACAGGTGCCTTAGTAAGCTTTTCTTTGAGCAAAGCAAAGGCTTGCTCTTGTTTTTCACCCTAGGTAAATGCCACATTCTTCTTCACCAGCTCATTGAGAGGTGATGCAATTGTAGAGAAATTAGGAACGAACCTTCTATAGAAGCTTGCTAACCCATGGAAGCTCCTAATATCTCCCACACTTTTTGGGGTGGGCCATTCTTGGATGGCCTTGATTTTCTCAGGGTCCACTTGGACCCCATTTCTACCAACTACAAAACCTAAGAAAACTATATTATCTACACAAAAGGTACACTTCTCTATATTTGCATAGAGGGTGTTTTTCCTAAGGACTGAAAGAACTTGTCTGAGATGTCCTAAGTGATCATCTAGGCTCCTACTATACACTAAAATATCATCAAAATAAACAACTACAAATCTACCTATGAAATCCCTTAAGACATGATGCATAAGCCTCATAAAGGTGCTTGGTGCATTAGTGAGCCCAAAAGGCATCACTAGCCATTCATACAAACCAAACTTGGTCTTGAAAGCAGTTTTCCACTCATCACCCTTTTTCATCCTGATTTGGTGATAACCACTTTTAAGATCAATTTTTGAAAAGATATTGGCACCATGCAACTCATCAAGCAGATCATCAAGTCTAGGAATGGGGTGCCTATACTTTACAGTGATGTTGTTGATGGCCCTGCAATCTGTACACATTCTCCACGTACCATCCTTTTTGGGCACCAACAACACTGGCACAGCACATGGGCTTAGGCTCTCTTGGACCCAGCCCTTCTCCAACAATTCTTTAACCTGAGACTCTATCTCCTTAGTCTCCTGAGGGTTAGTCCTATAGGCTGGCCTATTAGGAAGGCTTGCTCCTGGGACTAAATCTATTTGGTGTTCTATTCCCCTTAAAGGAGGTAGCCCAGGGGGTATCTCTTTGGGAAATATATCACCAAATTCATGTAAGAGTTCTTGGACCTTTGGGGGTAAGGTCTCAAATGTAGGAATTGTGGCAGTGCTAAGGGATGTTTCCCTTGATAGGAGAAGGTAGAAAGATTGTTTAAGAAGGAGTGCTCTTTTAATATCACCTTTTGTTGCAAAATGATTTTCCTTCTTAACAATCTTCTTGGAGGAATCCTTTCCCTCTTTTTCCTTCCCCCTAGCCTTTGAAGACAAGACCTTACTATCCTTCTTTTTCTTTTGTTTTTCTAATTTTTCTTCCTCATCCCTCTTATCTTTCATAGTTAGTTGATCTTTGGCCACCTGTGAAGGTGTTTGAGGATGCAACACAAATTTAGTGCCAAGATGGGTGAGGCTAATCTCATTAGTTAGGCCATTATAAATGATCTTCCTATCAAATTGCCACGGCCTTCCTAAAAGAATATGTCCTGCCTCCATGGGAACTATATCACAATTAACTTCATCCTTATATGTCCCAATGGAGAAAGGTACCTTCACTTGTTGGTTAACTATCATTTCCCCTTGCTCATTGAGCCATTGAAGTTTATAAGGTTTTGGGTGGGGAATGATAGTGAGGTTCAACTTGGAAACTAATCTTGTGCTACAACAATTGCAACAAGATCCACTATCCACAATGAGAGAACAAGTTTTATCTAAAATTTTGCATCTTGTATGAAAGATGTTCTCTCTTTGGGATTGAGATAGATCACAAGATTGACCTCCAAGGAGCCTTCTAACCATTAAGAGGTCACTTTCTTCATGAGGGTAGACTTCCTCACTAGACTCTTCACCCCTTACTTCATCTTCACTTCCACTAGAGGAAGGGCAAGAAGTAGTCTCCTCTTGACTACTATAAATGTCTTGACCCCTCATGATCATGGTTTTCTTTGTGGGGCATTGAGAGGCAATGTGACCTCTCCCAAGACATTTGAAGCATTTAATGTTGCTAGTCCTTTCTTGGGAACTAGTCTTAGGGGTGTATTTCTCTATGGTCTTACCCTTATCTTCCTTGGGTTTTGAAGGTGCAGCCCCTAAAATTCCATGGGCTTGGTCCTTCCTTGGATAAGAGTGAGAGCCATAAGATTTTGAAGAAGGCTTTCTTTTAAGTTGTTGCTCCACTCTTATACAAAGTTGGACTAGCTCATCTAGGTCCCTATATGGAAGGAGTTCAACCTTGTCCCTCACTTCCATATTGAGCCCACTAAGGAACCTAGCTATGCTTGTTCTTTCCTCCTCCCTAAGTCCAGCTCTTAAAAGGAGTAGTTCCATTTGTTGTCTATATTCTTCAACACTCATACTCCCTTGTCTAAGCCTTTGGAGCTTGTCCATAAGCTCCCTTTCATAGTAGGAGGGAATGTGCCTCTTCCTAAGGGCACTCTTAAGATCATTCCAATACTCTACTGGAGGATCCCCATGAATCCTTCGTTCTTTAACAAGGGAAGTCCACCAATAGAGGGCATACCCTTGAAAGCTAAGGGTAGCCAATGGAACTTTTCTCTCTTCGCTAATATGATGGCAAGCAAAGAGTTGTTCAACCTTCATTTCCCAATCTAAGTAGGCCTCAACATTATCTTTTCCGTGGAAATATGGGAGGCTAATGTTAACCTCGTGAGGCCTTCTATCCTTTTCTCTTCTTTGGGAGTGATGTTTAGTATGTGAACTATGACGCCCTCTATAATAGTCGCTAAGTTCTTCACTTAAACTCTTGCAAGAGTCATGACTACTATAGGAGGCATGTTTTTCTCTTTTCATTTCTTTCATTATTTTTCTTCTTTCTTCCTCTCTTATTTTCTCTCTTTCATCTTGACTTATTTCTTCCACTCTTTTTTTACCTTTTTCTTTTCTCTCTTGTTTTTCTTTCCACAACTTAAGGGATCTCAACTCATCTAATATCTTATACAAGGGGTCCTTAGGAGTAGAACCCTCACCATTAACACTAGATGAAGAATGAAGACTCATGTTGGTTCCTAAGTTATGGTTCTTTCTTGTTGGGGGTTTGAAAACAAAAGGTAAAAGAAACTATGGTTGAAACTAGCCAAAATAACACTAAAAGAGGGGTGAAAGATAAGGTAAAAACTAATTGGTAAAAGGAAAGCTATCTAGGCGGTTTGACAATGGAGGGTAAAGGAAATAAGCTATGAAAATAAGCAAGAAATTAAAGTGCAAGAAATGCAAACTAGGCGGATCCTAGGAGTGTTTGGATGACCTCATTTAAGGTTCCCAACAAAACACTCACTATCCTAAGGGAAAATTGCCTAAAATTATTACACACAAATGGAAGTAGGGTGACCTAGCGGAGGCTCCCAACTTACTTCCAATGAAAGGCCTTTTTGTTACAAAATTTGAAAGCAAAGCAAATTGCCAATTACAAAATTACAAAGAAAAAAGTCCTCAATTGTGGTGGCTATTCTCTCTTTAGTGTTTCACTCAATTTGGAGTGCTTCTTAGTCCAATAGCTCTTAAGGTGGTTGGCCCCTTGCTTCTTGACTCAAATTCTTCAAGATATGGCACCAATCCTTCTTTCCAATTCCCTATATGGCAACTCACAAGCAAGGAAACAAAGAGACAAGCAATAACCAAAGACCAAAAAAAAATGAAATGAAAGCTAAACCAATAGAGTTTTAACAAGACAAATTTCCAAGGATTATTCAACAATTAAAGCAATGAAAAGCACAAAAAAGCAAGCTAGGACTCAAAGAGAAACCTAGAATGGCTCTAGAGTAGAGTAGAAAAACTCTAAAAAAAAAAGACTCAAGAAACCTCTAGGTTTGGCACTTGTTTTCACAACAATTTTCAATTGAAATTTCAGAACTAGGATTGGTATAAAATAGGCACCAATTATAGAACAAATTTTGAGCCAAAACAACAAGCACACTTTTCTTTTTTTTTCCTGGACACTGATTTTTCTGCCAACTTGTGAGATTTTTCTTATTTTTTCCTTTAATCCAAATCGCTTGTTTCTTTTTTTATAATTTTGTTCCAGATGTCTATAAAATTCAGTAAAAGTTTCAGCTCAAAAAACGTAGTGACCAGTTCCCAGTAATTTATACAAGTTCGTATGTTCAAGCTGCCAGCACCAGCGATTTCAGCCTAGAAATCAAGAGTAGTGTTTATGTTGCTTAAGGCTTGGATAGTTACAATTTGTGTTTGCTTATGCTCAATTATCTTGAATAACACAATTAAAGAGAGCTTAAGACTTATTTTGATTCACAAATCCAGCCACAACTCAGCACCACAACTCAACTTCATCATAGGCATCATGTAGGAAACTTAGAAAGCAAAAAAAAAAAAAAGTTCAAGAACAAGACTACTTCTAGGAATTGATTTAGAACATGTTATGAACTAAATAACATGCATGAATTAGACTCAAAATTCAAAAGATAGGCTAAGAATGACAAGAATACATGAACAAATGTATCTAGAATTCAATCAACAAAATAAAATTCAACACAAACTTAGAACATAATGTGACAATTACTATGACTAAACACGACTCTAAGACAAAATGGATTAAGTGATTTACACTTAGATTTTTGTGTTTTTTTTTTCTAATCAATATTTTGGAACAAAATTTAGATCTAAAGGTTCAGCACAAGAATATTATGAATGAAAATTGATAGAACCTAAAATCAACACAAAAACAAGATTCAAGAGTAGATCTACAAATTTTGAACCATAGAAATGCAAGAACAAGTGTAGATCTAAAATTTAATCGGTTTATTTTTTTTTGAATCTACTCTAAACAGCACAAAACCACAAGACAATGGAGGATATACATGGAGAATAAGATGAAGAACAAGGAATTAAAGAGAATTCACCGAACAAAAAGATAGAGGAAGCAAAAGAACATCACCTAGATGAAGATGCTCTTGATACCACATGATGCAAGCTCCATTGGAGCTTGTAGGCCTAGGATCTTCTTCATCAATGGATTCCTTTGCTTCTTGGAAGATAAATGACAGCGGAATGGAGAAGGAAGAGAGAGAGGAGACGCCACTTCAAGGAGAAGATGAGTCTAGAAGAAGCTCACCACCATAGGAGGCCATGGATAAGAGCTTGGAGGAAGAAGGAGATGAATGAAGGGAGTGGGAGAGAAGAGCACGAAATTTTGTGCTCAAAAGGAGCTCTGAAATCTGAAGTTAATATTCAAATGATCAAAGTTGAAAAAAAATACACACACATGACCTCTATTTATAGCCTAAGTGTCACACAAAATTGGAGGGAAATTCAAATTTCACTTGAATTTGAAATTGAATTTGTGGAGCCAAACTTTGGAGCCAAAATTTCACTAATTATGATTAGTGAATTTTAGTTATGGTTCAGCCCACTAATCCAAGATCAATTACAAGATTCTCCACTAAGTGTGCTTAGGTGTCATGAGGCATGAAAAGCATGAAGGACATGCACAAAGTGTGACTATATGATGTGGCAATGGGGTGTAGTAAGCAAATGCTCACCTCCCCCTCTAAAATTTAATTGGATTGGGCTTCTACCAATTCAATTAAATTTATTTCCAACCACACACATCAAATATCCACTTAGTGCATGTGAAATTACAAAACTACCCCTAATACAAAAACTAGTCTAGGTGCCCAAAAATACAAGGGCTGAAAAATCCTATATTTCTAGGGTACCCTACCTACAATATGGAGCCCTATATACAAGGACCAAATATAATGACATCCTAGTCTAATATGTACAAAGATAATTGGACCCAACCTTGGCCCATGGGCTCAGAAATCTACCCTAAGGTTCATGAGAACCCTAGGGCCTTCTTCAGCAACTCTAGCCCAATCTTCTTGGAGCCTCTTGCTCATGGTTCTAGTGATTGGTCCCTTCCTAGGGAGGATTGCATCAGTGTTAATACCTTCCTCAAGCGTAAATACAACTCCCGAATCTTGAATATTCTTTATGACCGGTTTCCTTCGGTTTTTTCGATGTTTTCCACAAATAAATGTTGGTGGCGACTCCGCATATTTTCCTCCTTTGGAAGACGCACCCGTGAGCCTCGCCTCGCTTGCCCGCAAAAGGGTAGGTTGCGACAGTTGGCGACTCCACTGGGGACTGCTTTTGTGAGTTAGGCCTATTTTAGGAAATTGTGGAATTGTGAAACTTTGTGTGTGCATTTTGTTGAATTGTGTAAATATAATAAATGTTGTCTTTTCCACATTTTTACACTGCATTCTAAGCACCCACGGGTTTGAGTTAAAAAGGGGCCCTATACCTGGGTTCATGGGAATCTAAGGAGTGGAGTGAATCTATGGTCATGCTAGGTCTCCAACTTGCTTGATAATAGTGAAACCTCGTCTAGAGCTTTCTCTCATTATAATGTGTTGTCGCTGGTATTCCATACCGCCGCAATATTATTATCTAGAGTGACGATACCTCTAGAAAACAGCCATGTGAGCTATGGATCGTTGGGAGTAGTTATTAGAGACCCCTAGATATTATCCTATAGGTCCCCAAATAGGGGCATGGAGCAAACACGCTCTGTGCCATTTGTTCTCATGCATTCTTCTGCGAATAGCACATAAATTATAGTTTTGCTGTATAGCTAGTGATATCTTGTCTCTTTAGAGTGATGCGTCACTTTTTAATGCATACGTTGGGGCACCACAATGCCTAGAACGTAGTATTAAAAAGATGGTTCTTTTTCGGTCTCATATATGTAAATTACCACTTGTTTTTCTTTTCGTTTCATGCATGCGCATTGCATCATTCATATCGGAGCCTTGATTCAACCCTTTTTAGGTAAATGATGGGGACAAATCAAAACGGAAAAAGATTCTATCAAGTCAAGATTAAGGGCCTAGATGTCACCAGCCTTAAGGAGTTGGGACGGTTGATGGGATCCCTCCAAAGGCAAGCCTTCCGCAAAGTGTATAGAAAGATTTTAGATTTGACCACAGCGGAGGTATTTACGGAAGCCATTGTATCCCTCACCCAATACTATGACCAGCCGTTGAGATGCTTCACGTTTGGGGACTTCCAAATAGTACCGACTATTGAAGAATTTGAGGAGATTTTAGGATGCCCTCTTGGGGGAAGAAAACCGTATCTCTTCTCCGGGTTTCTTCCCTCCTTCAGCAAGATTGCAACTGTGATCGGAGATTCAGCGAGAGAGTTGGATCGTGTGAAGCAAACTCGAAACGGCGTAGTGGGCCTACCACGGAAATACTTGGAAGGCAAGGCAAGGGATATGGCGAGTCAAGAAGAGTGGGTCTCATTTGTGGATATACTAGCTTTGCTAATCTTTGGGGTTGTCCTCTTTCCAAACGTGGACGGTTTGGTGGACCTAGCCGCAATTGATGCTTTCCTTGCATATCACCATAGCAAGGGGAGCCCGGTGGTAGCTATCTTGGCGGACTTATTTGATACATTTGACTGAAGGTGCGAGAAGAACAGCGCACGGATTGTCTGCTGTTTACCCGCTCTTTATGTGTGGTTGGTTTCACACCTATTCCAACGAGACATAAGGCACCCATGTCTGCTCCAAAGTTATCGCTCGTGCGTGGAAAAGAGAAGAGTAGATTGGGACCAATACTTGGCTGGGATAGGAGGCAGCACAATCAACTGGTTTCCTCGATGGAAGGAAGGAAAGGAGGGAGTTCTCTTCTCATGTGGGGACTACCCAAACGTTCCATTGATAGGGACGAGGGGTTGTATTAACTATAATCCTGCACTTGCCATAAGACAGTTAGGGTACACCATGAGGGGAGCACCAACGGAAGAGAGCCTCTCGCCTTTCCTTGTGAGAGATTTCGACGCGCAAAGTCTCAAGATTGTACAAAGAGTCCACAAGGAGTGGGGAAGCCCCTTAAGGAAAGATAAAGAACTTAGGGGCATCCGTAATGGCATCATCGGTGGTTATCATGAATGGCTAAGAATTCATACACGAGGGTTAGATTGGCTCTCCAAGTTGAAAATTATCAACGAAGAGATCTTCGAAGCTCCGAAAGAGGATGAAGAAGTCCAAGCTCTAAAATCAGAGCTAGGAAGGGCAAGACTCGCCAAAGAAAAGTTCAAGACAGCCGCTACAAGCATCCAGAAAGAGTGTGCCGAGTTACGAGAGGAAAATGCAGCTACCGCGAAAGCCCTTGAACAAGAAACCAAGAGGGCTCGCAAGGAAGGGTATGGTTGAGATAAATTCCGAGGAGCTCTGTGGGGCAGCAACAATGAGCTCAAGCTCCGAAGAGAGGAAAGAGACCAGTCACGAGTACATGGCATGATCTTGAAGGAAGAGTTAGCTGCTTGCTCAAGATCCAAGAGGAGTTTGGCCCAACACTTAGAAGCCACAGAGCAAAGCATGCTAGCTATAATAGGGCAGTACAAAGAAGAGTTAAACTAGTCTTTGACCCATGAACAAAAACTAGTAGAGGACTTCGCACAAGCGTACGCCGAGAAGGAAGCAAGAGGGAGGGGGATTGATGCATTGCATCAAGAAGCGACCATGTGGATGGATAGGTTCACCTTGACCTTAAATGGAAGTCAAGACCTCCCGCCACTACTAGCCAAAGCAAAGGCCATCGCCGAAGTGTGTTCAGCCCCAGAGGAAATTCATGGGCTAATCAATTATTGTCAACACATGATAGATTTGATGGCCCATATAATTAGAAACCGTTAGGTTCTGTTGTAACACTTTTGTATGATCATGGCTAGATAAAAGCTTTTGTTCCTTTTTATAAAAAGAGAATTTCTGAAACTCATCACTTGTCTAAAAAGGCCTTGAGGTGGATCCAAGTGCTCTGATCATTCATTAGCATATTCATGTTTTGGTGGCATACTTACCACTGTTTGTTTCTTTAGGGAACTCACCATAACTAAAAAAGTGCAAAGGAACCCCTATAACACTCGATCCAGAAGTAAGATGGATAACGAAGAGGGAGTGCAAGAATAGATGAAGGTCGGCCTATCGGCCTTAAAAGATCAAATGGCTTCTATCACGGAGGCCATGCTAAAGCTTCAAAAAACTATAGAAGATAATGCTATGGCGGCCGCTTCCAATACAGCTAGGGAAGCGGAACCGGTGCTACAGCCCGCAATAAACTTGGGCCGAGACAGAAACACGACGGGTTTCAATCAGAGGTATAGTCCTCAAGCCTACCCTTATGGTTTGCCTCTGGACTTCATTCCCCGTACTGCTCCAGACGATTTGAGCCAAGCCCCTACCTTCGAGGGACAGCTCCCTCCTCATGCTGACTATCCTCTGCAAGAAGATGATGAAGGAGATGCCCATTTAGGCCCTCTACTTCCCCTCAAGGAACCATCTCCCCATGAGTTGCCCCAACCAAACATAGTCTACCACGTCCCGTCTCCATCCGCACCCGTTAAGGAACTTGTTCCCTTTGCAAAAGACAAGGGAAAGTTTGATCTACTTGAAGAGAGGATGAGAGCGGTAGAAGGCCTCGACAACTATCCGTTCTCGGATTTAGCAGATCTGTGCCTGGTACCTGACATCATCATTCCCCCCAAGTTTAAAGTACCAGATTTTGATAAATATAAAGGGACGACATGTCCGAAAAGTCATCTTCGGATGTACTGCTGAAGGATGGGGGCATATTCTACGGATGAAAAGCTGTTAATGCACTTCTTTCAAGACAGCTTAGCCGGAGCAGTGGTGGCATGGTACACCAATCTGAAAGCTTCTCAGACCTGGTCATGGAAAGACTTGGCAACTGCCTTCATTAGGCAGTACCAATACAACACGGATATGGCTCCGGATCGGAACCAACTTCAGAGCATGTTATTTGACGGCATGCAACCATTGGTTGACCGCTTCGAGGTACTTGGCACCCTTTGTTGCACAATACGTGAAGTTCCGAGACATGCCGGAAATCAAAAGGAGGCATTGTTACGCAATCCGTGGAATTCTGTAACGTGCCGGAAATCAAAAGGAGGTGTTGTTGCGCAATCCGTGAGTTTCCGTAACATTTCGAAAGCTAAAAAAGGAGTAATTACATGACCCATAAGGTTCCGTAACCTTACGGAAAGAAAACAAGTATCGTTACGAAATTCGTAAAGTTTCATAACGTTACGGAAAAAGAATCACCAAAAAAAGCAAAGGGGTGTATTTAGTAAAAAAAAAGGGTGCAAATAGCAACCAGGCCCACTTGGGCCTTCCAGATTCTTCCTCCAGAAGGCGGTTGCTTCTGGAGGAAGCAACCTGGCTCACCTGGGCGAGCTGGGTGGCAAGCTCCTCCCCTATTTTGCTATAAATAGAGGGAGGAGTGAAGAAGGAAGGGGTTCAGCCTTCTTGGCATTTCGTAATCACTTGAAATTGGTGAGGAAAATTGTTTCCGTGAAGAAAATCCAAGCCGAGGCGCTTTCGTAACGTTTCCATGGGTGATTTCGCGAAGATTTTCAACCGTTCTTCGTCGTTTGTCGTTCGTTCTTTATCGTTCTTCGGTCTTCAAATGGTAAGTTCCCGAAATCAAACTTTTCAATTAATTCTATGTACCCGTGGTGGTCCCCATTTGTATCGCGTACTTTTATTCTCGTTTCATTTACTTTTCGTACCCCCTTTTGACGTGCTTCAGTCATTTATTTAAGTCATTTATCGCTTAATCAAAAAATAAAATAAATTTCCACCGATCATTTGGTTTGTAATATCCGTTAATTTCTGTTAAAATGAAATACGACCGTTCGGTCATGCCGTAACCACGTTGGAAACCAAAAAGAGGTAAAATAATAATATAATAATCAAAAATTATCTTTTAGTAAAATAAACCAAAAAAAAAAAGCAATCGGACGTTTCTCTTTGGGATTTCTCTTTCTTAATTGAATGGACTAATAACTAAGTGAAACTAAGGCTAAAATCAACTTGCAAAGTCAAGCTCGTCTGCAAAAAATCACTAAAAAGGATTTTAAGGTTCAATACCTCACTTTTTTCTTACCAAGTAAAAATGGATCATTTTTAAGGTCCAACGCCTTAAAAAGACCACATTCCAAGTAAAAGAAATCGCTTGATTCACCCTTAAAAAAGAACTACGTAGGTCTGATTTCCTCTTTGGAGGGTACGTAGGAGCAAGAGCCCCGCTTTTGTCGACCTCAAAATATAAAAAAAAATAAAAGTTTAGGTACACAATTTCACACAATTCTAAAATTAAGGTTGTTGTCCTTTGGGACAAACGTGAGAGGTGCTAATACCTTCCTCAAACGTAAATACAACTCCCGAATCTGGAATATTCTTTATGACCGGTTTCCTTCAGTTTTTTCGATGTTTTCCACAAATAAATGTTGGTGGCGACTCCGCGCATTTTCCTCCTTTGAAAGATACACCTGTGAGCCTCGCCTCGCTCGCCCATAAAAGGGTAGGTTGCAACAGATATGTTACGGGAATCAATCGGACATTCGAGTTAAAAGTTATTGTCGTTTGAATTTGATACGAGCTTCCATTTTCAATTTCGAGCGTCTCGATATATAACGGGACTCAATCGGACATCCAAGTTCAAATTTATTATCGTTTGAATTTGCCACGAGCTTCTGTTTACAATTTTGAGCGTCTTGATATATTACGGGACTCAATCGAACATCCGAGTAAAAAGTTATTGTCGTTAGAATTTGCTCACAGCTTATAAATTCCATTTTGAGCGTCTCGATATATTACGGGACTTAACCAGACATCCGAGTAAAAGGTTATTGTCGGTTGAATTTGGTTAGAGCTTCTGTATTCAATTTCAAGCATCTCGATATATTACCGGACTCAATCGGATATCCAAGTTAAAATTTATTGTCATTTGAATTTGCTTTGAGCTTCTGAATTTAATTTCGAGCATCTCAATATATTACGGGACTCAATCGGACATCTGAGTAAAATGTTATTGTCGTTAAAATTTGCTCACAACTTATATATTCCATTTTGAGCGTCTCGATATATTACAGAACTCAATCGGACATTCGAGTAAAAATTTATTGTCAGTTGAAATTGTTTAGAGCTTCTGTAGTCAATTTCGAGCATCTCGATATATTACGGGGCTCAATCGGATATCCAAGTTAAACGTTATTGTCAATTGAATTTTCTTTGAGCTTCTGTATTTAATTTTGAGCATCTCGATATATTACGGGACTCAATCGGATATCCGAGTTAAAAGTTATTGTCGTTTACATTTGCTCAGACCTTTCCTCTTCAACTACGAGCGTCTCGATATGTTACGGGAATCAATCGGACATCCAAGTTAAAAGTTATTGTCGTTCGAATTTGCTATGAGCATCCATTTTCAATTTCGAGTATCTCGATATATTTCAGGACTCAATCGGACATCCGAGTAAAAAGTTATTGTCGTTTGAATTTGCTCAGAGTTTCTGTATTCAATTTCTAGCATCTCGATATATTACGAGACTCAATCGGACATCCAAGTTCAAAGTTATTGTCGTTTGAATTTGCTACGAGCTTCCGTTTTCAATTTTGAGTGTCTTGATATATAACGGGACTCAATCGGATATCCAAGTTAAAAGTATTTGTCATTTGCATTTGCTTAAAGCTTTTGTATTCAATTTCGAGCGTCTCAATATATTACGGGATTCAATCGGACATCCAAGTTCAAAGTTATTGTCGTTTGAATTTGCTGCGAGCTTCAATTTTCAATTTCGAGCGTCTTGATATATTACGGGACACAATCGGACATCCAAGTGAAAAGTTATTGTCGTTAGAATTTGCTCACAGCTTCTGTATTTCGAGCGTCTCAATATATTACGGGAGTCAATCGGACATCCGAGAAAAAATGTTATTGTCGTTAGAATTTTCTCACAGCTTCTGTATTCAATTTCGAGCTTCTTGATATATTACGGGACTCAATCGGACATCCAAGTTAAAAGTTATTGTCATTTGAATTTGCTCAGAGCTTCTGTATTCAATTTCGAGCGTCTTAATATATTACGGGACTCATTCGGACATCCGAGAAAAAAGTTATTGTCGTTAGAATTTTCTCACAGCTTCTGTATTCAATTTCGTCCATCTCGATATATTACGGGACTCAATCAGACATCCGAGTAAAAAGGTATTGTCGTTTGACATTACTCACAGCTTTTGTATTCAATTTCGACCATCTCGATATATTACGGGACTCAATCGGACATCCGAGTAAAAAGGTATTGTCGTTTGACATTACTCAGAGCTTCTGTATTCAATTTCGAGCGTCTCGATATATTACGGGACTCAATCGGACATCCAGGTTCAAATTTATTGTTGTCTGAATTTGCTATGAGCTTCCGTTTTCAATTTGGAGCCTCTTGATATATTACAGGACTCAATCGGATATCCGAGTTAAAAGTTATGATTGTTTGCATTTGCTCAGAGCTTTCGTTTTCCATTACGAGCGTCTCGATATAATACGGGACTCAATCGGATATCAGAGCTAAAAGTTATTGTCGTTTGCATTTGCTACGAGCTTTTGTTTTCAATGTCGAGCGTTTTAATATATTACGGGACTCAATCGAACATCCTTGTAAAAATTTATTGTCATTTGAATTTACTCACAGCTTCTGTATTCAATTTCAAGCGTCTCGATATTTTATGGGACTCAATCGGACATTCGTGTTAAATAGTTATTGTCGTTTGCATTTGCTATGAGCTTCTGTTTTCAACTACGTGTGTCTTCATATATAACGGGACTCAATCAGACATCCGAGCTAAAAGTTATTGTCTTTTGCATTTGCTACGAGCTTCTGTTTTCAATTTCGGGCGTCTTGATATAATACAGCACTCAATCGGACATCCTTGTAAAACGTTATTGTCGTTAGAATTTGCTCACAACTTCTGTATTCAATTTCGAGCGTCTCGATATAATACGGGACTCAATCGGACATCCAAGTTCAAAGTTATTGTCGTTTGAATTTGCTATGAGCTTCCGTTTTCAATTTCGAGCATCTTGATATATTACCGGACTCAATTGAATATCCGATTTTACAGTTATTATCGTTTGCATTTGCTCAGAGCTTTCGTTTTCAATTACGAGCGTCTGGATATGTTACTGGAATTAATCGGACAACCGACTTAAAAGTTATTGTTGTTTGAATTTGCTACGAGCTTCCGTTTTCAATTTCGAGCGTCGTGATATATTACGGGACTCAATCGGACATCCGAGTAAAAAGTTATTGTCGTTTGAATTTCGTCAGAGCTTCTGTATTCAATTTCTTGCATCTCGATATATTACGGGACTCAATCGGACATCCAAGTTCAAAGTTATTGTCGTTTGAAAATGCTGCAAGCTTTCGTTTTCAATTACGAGCGTCTGGATATGTTACGGGAATTAATCGGACAACCGACTTAAAAGTTATTGTCATTTTAATTTGCTCAATGCTTCTGTATTCAATTTCGAGCGTCTTAATATATTACGGGACTCAATCGAACATCCGAGAAAAAAGTTATTGTCGTTAGAATTTGCTCATAGCTTCTGTATTCAATTTCGACCATCTCGATATATTACGGGACTCAATCGGACATCCGAGTAAAAAGTTATTGTTGTTTGACATTACACAGAGCTTCTATATTCAATTTCGAGTGTGGCGTCCCCAAAATAATGACTGGTTTAATAGTAATGATTTAAATGACAAAAACCATGGTGAAATTTTTTTTTCTTCTTTTCCTTTTTCATTTCTTTCTCTTTTCACCATAACTAGGTTTAGAAGAAAAATCCTCACTATGGAGTCCTGAATGGCCAGTTCACAACTCTATTCGGAGTCATTTCTTTCTTATCGCTCATAACCTCTAAACTATTTTGCTGTTTCAAAAGGAATAATATACCAGCCATTACTTTAGGTCGTCACGTGAAAATAAAAGGATAAAATATGGTCGATAAACTCTTTTACAAATAAAGTTTGCTAATGCTTTCTTTTCAAATAACAAGATTGAACATTAGTACATTCATCATTTAAAGCTGTCCAAAATATAGGAGTTTTACAAAATACATAGTGTCATCCAGAGCAAAGGTGTCCACAGTGATGGCTTCAGCCACATGCAAGAAAAAGGGGTATCCTTAGGCTTTTCATCCCTGGTAATCGATTACACAGCCTTGGTAATCGATTACCAGAGGCCAAACTTGAATCACACAGCTTTAGGACATGAAAACCTGCATAAGGCACTGTGTAATCGATTACACATACCTGGTAATCGATTACCAGTGACCCATTCCTCTGTGTAATCGATTACACAGACTGGTAATCGATTACCAGAGGCCTCCACAACTTGCTACCTTCATTTCTAAGCCTGGTAATCGATTACACCCCCTTGGTAATCGATTACCAGAAGCCCTCATAGCTTCCGGACCTCGTTTTCAAGACTGGTAATCGATTACACCCCGTGGTAATCGATTACCAGAGACCATCTTAGTCTCCTGTCTTCATTTTTAAGCCTTGTAATCGATTTCCCACCCTTGCTAATCGATTACCAGAGGCCATATCCCATATATAACTCAAAGTTCACAGCTGGCCAGCCACCACACAAGCCTCCTTGCTTTGTGGTCTTCGTTCCTTTTATCTGTTGACTGCCAGGAGCTCGCCTGTTTAGGTACATCACAGGTTCTCACTGACTGACTATGCCCGGGTTGGGTCGGGATTGGTCAAGCTTGGTTTTGGGCAATAGCACCCCACCTGACGTCCCCAAGGTCTCCTGACCCCCGCGACATATCTCCAGGTACCACTCTGTGGTCAACGAATAAAAGCAAGAAGTTTCACCCTTCTACACTTCCTCATCTCAAGCTTGTAGGATTATGGGGTACCCATCACATGTGGTACTAGGTGGCGGTCAGGCGATGGTGCACAACAAGTTTTCCACATCCACAACGCGCATAAACCCACCATCCCTTGTTGCCCACCTCCAACTGAGCTCACGTACTCCCATGTAGCCCATATCCTCGTTTCTCTCAACACCGGGTCCCCATCAATCCTCCCAAGCTTCCCCAACATCCAGGTAATACAACATTCAAATAGCACAAACTATCATAGCCAAGAAAACAGGGCAAAAGCAGAAAACTCTGCCCAAAACACCAACCAAAATCACAACCAAAATCACATCTTTTCTCACTTAAAGACCCCAGTAATAATTCCTTCGTTCCAATTCGTTAACCGTTGGATCGACTACAAAATTTTATTGGAAGTCTCTAGTACATAAGCCTACATTTGGACCGTTGGGATCTACTAGCAAACATCCAAAACTCATTCTACACTGCTCTTTCCACAACCAGCAAATGCATAGCATTTTTTTCTGCACTTGTGCAAAATTCTGCTGCACAATTTCACAGCAAAATTCTGCACAAATTGCAGATTTCGAAAACCATACTTCCCCTCATCCAATCTTGCCCAAATCAAATCCTACAAGTCCCATATCATGTATCAATCATGTCTAAACCACAGTCAAGCTTCAAAACACAGCAACACAAAATCTAGGTGTCCAAAACCCCTCAATTTAATGGATTTTCTAGGTTTGAGAAGTGAAATTGAGAATGAGGTAAATTTGAAGCAAACTCTCACTTCACACAAGTCCATAACATCAATTTAAACTTGTCCAAACTGGATTTACACCTAAAATTTCACCGAATCAAAATTTGACTCCTCAACACCCAAATTTACCCTAGAAATGGTTCTTTGTTCACTTTGGTCATTTGTTTTTCTCTCTAGCTCAGCCTAACCTTTCTCATAAATCCTAAATGACATTTCAAACTAGGATTAACTCATTTTAACCTCCATTTACTACAGAATCCAGATTTAACCTTCCAACTCTCAAAGCCTCACTCTTTTTCCACTCATAACACCACATTCTCACTTTCTAACCCTAGGTTTACTCTACCCTTCATCTCTAACAGTTTTCCGTAAGCAATTTCAGCACATAAACATCACAAGCATCATCATAAAAGCCCTAAAACTGAATGGGTAAGCTTAACTCATCTAAACATGGCAAGTTCAACATGCTTTCAACAAATTCCTTCACAAATAACTATCATGAAGCAGAAACTTAACAAGACTACCCATCATATTTCCCAAAACCCCATACCCACGAAAATCAAGAGGTAAAGAAGTCCACCCAAACCTGAAATTTCGAAGTCCCACACGTAGAGACGCGCTTCACGACTCCGAAAATGCCCTCCTTTCGCGATTTGGAACAGAAATGGGCACCAAAGGTTGAAGCTTTGTTGGGCAACAATGGTGGATGAAGAAGAAGGAGAAAAGCAACGTGAGGGAGAGGGAGAGAGAGCTGTCTGAAATTTTTGGGGCTGAGTGAGGAGAGAGAATACAGCTTTTTGGTTTTAAAAAAAAAGTTTTCTCTTTTTCTATTATTTTATTTAAGCTATGCCACATGTCTCCATTTGAGTGGAGCAAAAAGGGCCCACTACTTTCTCTTTTGATTGTGACCCATACTCAGCCACAAAAAGTGAGAAAAAAATCTGACCTTTGAAACGCTAAAATCCTGCCTCGGTTTGCGTGTCGTTTCTCTGGTTCTAGTTCCTCGCGTTTCTCTGCGTCCGTCGGGGCCAGTTTTTGAAAGTAAGCAATATATATATATATATATATATATATCAAAATGCTCAGAATAAAACCCCGAGCGTGGTTCAGAGGTTGGTTTCGTTAAATTGTAAGTCGCACGCAAAACGATGATTTTTAAACTAATTAATTAAGAATTTACCTATAGCCTCCCAGTTATGGATTTCTCTTCCTTAATTAGCCTAACCAGCATATCTTGCCCCCACTATTCCTACTTCTATCAAGAACATATATGCATATACATTGAATAATACTTATATATATATATAATCATTCAAAATACATCGTTTCCAAAAATTCCGGGTAGAAATTTCCAGGATGTCACAATACTCCCACCCTTTTAGGAATTTCGTCCTCGAAATTAACTATTCTATGAACAAACTTGGGTACAATTCTCTCATCCTATCCTCCAACTCCCATGTAGAATCACCCTCATCGTTTCCCCACTGCACCTTCACCAACGCGATCTCCTTTCCTCTCAACGACTTCATTCTTCAGTCAGTGATCTTCTGAGGTTGTGCTTTATAGGTGAGGTTATCCTTCTCCTATACCTCGTCCACTGGAAGTATATGTGATGGATCCGGGTTGTACCGCCTCAGTTGAGAGACATGAAACACAGGATGCAAATTCGATAAACTCGGAGGTAAGGCGATATGATAAGCTACAAGCCCAATCTTCTTCAAAATCTGATACGGACCTAGATACTTGGGTGTCAACTTCCTAGATTTGAGAGCTCTTCCGACCCCGGTTACGGGAGAAACCTTCAAAAACACATGTTCTCCTTCCTGAAAATCTAGTGGCTTCCTCCTTTTATCATAATAGCTCTTCTGCCTATCCTGAGATGCTTTTATCTTCTCTCGAATCAATTTCACTTGTTCTTTAATCTGTTGTAGCATTTCAGGTCCAAGAAGTACTGCTTCTCCATCATCGTACCAACAAATAGGAGTTTTGCACTTTCGTCCATATAAAGCTTCAAAAGGAGCCATACCAATACTGGCTTGGTAGTTATTGTTGTAAGTAAACTCAATCAATGGAAAACAATCCATCCAGCTACCTTGTTGCTCTATAATACACGCCCGAAGTAGATCCTCTAGAGTCTGAATGGTTCGTTCAGTCTGACCATCTGTTTGAGGATGATAAGCTGAACTAAGCTTTAGCTTTATCCCCAAGGCTTCATGTAGACTTGTCCAAAATCACGAAGTGAACCTCGGATCCCTGTCTGATACAATACTGGAAGGAATTCCATGCAACCTTACCACTTCTTTTATATACAACTCCACTAGCTTTTCCATTTTATACTTCATATTCACCGGAATAAAATGAGCAGATTTGGTAAGTCGATCTACATATTCAGCCACATCTTTCTTCATGCCATGCCACCAAAAACTTCTCTTCAAATCTTGGTACATCTTAGTCATTCCAGGATGGAAACTAAGACGACTTTTATGCGCTTCTTCCAAGATCTTAACTTTCAAATCATCTAAAGATGGCACACATATCCTCCCCTTGAATCTAATTAACCCGGTTGTGTCCTTCTCAAACTCTACATCCTTATCCCCCATTACATTTATTACCTTGCCTTGCAAAAGCGGGTCATCCTCTTGAGCCTTGCGTATGTGATCTACGAATTCATTGGTGATCTGTAATGCTCCCACAAATAAGCTCTTGGGTCGCATCTCGATTGCTAGATTCAGATCTCGGAACTCCTCTATCAATCTCTGCTCCAAACTCATCATAGTCGCAACATGTAAGGACTTCCGGCTTAGCGCATCGGCTACTACATTAGCCTTTCCTGGATGGTAGGAAAGACCAAAATCATAATCCTTGAGGAACTCCATCCATCTTCGTTGCCTCATATTGAGCTCCTTCTGATCGAACAAGTATTTGAGACTCTTGTGATCACTGAAAACTTCAAAATGAGTACCGTACAAATAATGCCTCCAAATCTTTAAAGCAAAGACCACCGCTGCTAGTTCTAAGTCATGAGTCAGATAGTTAACTTCATGAGGACGTAATTGACATGAAGCATAAGCCATTACTCTTCCCTCTTGCATCAACACACACCCCAGGCCTTGCCCGCTTGCATCGCAATACACTTCAAATGGTCTCTTAGGGTCGGGTAAAATTAACACTGGAGCTGTTGTCAACCGCCTCTTCAACTCTTGGAAACTTTGATCACACTTCTTATTCCAAACAAACTTCTCGTTCTTACGAGTCAACTTAGTTAGGGGTAATGCCAATTTAGAAAATCCCTCAATGAATTTTCTATAATAGCCAATCAACCCCAAGAAGCTTCGAACCTCCGTTGGAGTTGTCGGTTGTTGCCACTCCATAACCGACTCCACCTTGTTCGGATCCACCGCAACCCCGTCCTTAGAAATCACGTGCCCCAAGAACTGCACTTTCTCCAACCAAAATTCACATTTCGACAATTTGGCGAACAACTTTCTATCCCTCAGGATATGCAATACAATCCTCAAGTGCTTCTCATGCTCCTCCTTATTCCTTGAATACACTAGGATATCATCAATGAACACGACCACGAACTGATCCAAGTAATCATGGAATATACGGTTCATATAATCCATGAAAATAGCCGGAGCATTAGTCACTCCAAATGGAATGACTAAATACTCGTAGTGCCCATACCGAGTCCGAAACGCAGTCTTTGGGATATCTTCCTTCTTAACTCGGATTTGATGATACCCCGATCGCAAATCTATCTTCGAAAATACCGTCGCTCCCCTCAATTGATCAATCAAATCATCTATCCTTGGTAGAGGATATTTGTTCTTGATAGTGACCTTGTTTAGCTGTCGGTAGTCTACACACATTCTCATACTTCCATCCTTCTTTTTAACCAATAAGACCGGCGCTCCCCACGGTGATGCGCTCGGGCGAACAAATTGTTTGCTCAAAAGATCCTGCACTTGTGCCTTCACCTCTGCTAGTTCTACCGGGGACATTCTATAAGGCGCGATCGACACTGGATTCGCCCCAGGCACCAAGTCAATAATGAATTCCACTTCTTTCTCAGGTGGCAATTCACAAATGTCGTCAGGAAAAACCTCCGGAAATTCTGACACCACCGGTATACTATTAACATCAGTGTCCTCTTCCACATACATAGAGAACAACACCATGTAAGTTCGAACATCCCCCGCTCCATCGTTGGTCGCATCCCCTTTCGATGGTTCATTTGGGACTACATCTCCACCAAACACTAGCATCTTCTCCTTGCAGTCTAGAAAGATATGGTTAGTAGATAACCAATCCATCCCCAAGATCACATCTAGATGAGCTAAAGGTAGGCAAATCAAGTCCGCCATGAAAGATCGACCCTCAACAATTATAGGACACTTCAAACACACCGAGAGGTGGTTACAGGCTCGCTCATCGGAGTAGACACCACCATATCATATGGTAACTCCGTCGCACATAACCCCAACCTCTCTACACATGCATGAGATATGAAAGAATGCGTGGCACCCGAATCATAAAGTACATCTAGTAGTTTATCAACAATCAAACACTTACCTCATATCAAATCGTCGGAGGCAGCCGCTTCTGAACCACTCATAGAAAACACCCGAGAGGGTACTTTTGGTCTTCCACCACTAGTGTTGTTGTTGCTAACATTACCGCTCCTTGTGGAATTAGTGGGTCCACGATTGACGGTGTTGGAATTGGCGGTCACCGTCGGTCTCCCGGTCACCCTACATTCTCGAGCATAATGGCCCACCTTGCCACACACATAACAACGGTTCTCTTATGTCTGCTGGAGCTGTGGGCAATTCCTCTTAAGATGCGGTCCCCCACACTGAAAGCACTGTACCTCAGTCCCCCTTGACTGGCTCATATTGGAGGTAGCCATAGGTTGCTTCCCCTTGTTGCTAGCATACGGCTTCATCCTTTTGTTACTATTCCCCCTAAAAGGATGGTTTCTCTGAGGTCCTCCAATGCCTCTAGCTTGCCTCTCCTTCGTCTTGTCCTCAAAAATCCTGCACTTTGTCACCAGCTGGTTAAAATCCGTGATCTGCATATAACTAACCGCCTGTTGGATCTCCAACCGAAGCCCATTCTCAAACTGAGCACATAAATCTTCCTCATTCCGAGCATCTTGGTATTGGGGCCAATACTGTAGAAGCTCATTAAACTTGGCCGTGTACTCTCCAACCGACATGTTTCCCTGCTTCAAGTCCAAAAATTCCCTCGCCTTCCGCTTCTTGAGATCTCGTGGAAAGTAATTCTCCAGGAATTTGTCCTTGAAGGCACTCCAAGGAATCACGCCTCCAGGTGCAACAAACGAAGGCTTCACGAACTTCCACCAATTCTCAGCCTCCCCTTGGAGCATAAATGTCGCATAAAGGACCTTATGCTCCTCAAGGCAACCCATCGCCTCGAAAATCTTCTCCGTCTCAGCTAACCACAACCTAGCACCTTCCGGATCATAGTCTCCACTGAACTTTGGCGGGTGGTTCTTACAGAAAGCCATGAGTTCCCGATACTTCGCCAGCTCCACATCACGTTCCTGCACTAGAGTTTCCAGCACAGCGGTGATGCGGTCGAGGACATCACGGTTCTGATCCCTACCACGTCCTGCCATACCTAACCTGTAGGGAAGCTATTAGTACCCAAGAAATCCTAATGAGAGAGTGTACCACACAGGCTATGACAGTTATAACAACATCCTTCTCTTTATACATACTTATACACACAACAACCCTATGAATCAGTCACACATCCATGCTCAAGACAAGAAGGCAGAAATACACACAATGTGTGACTTAACGTCACTCCCCGAAACCTACTTCCAAGTTTCAGAGATACACAACATTCACACAGCAAGACCATAAACAGGTTCACTAGAATCCAACTTTTGCTCTGATACCACCAATTGTGGCGTCCCCAAAATAATGACTGGTTTAATAGTAATGATTTAAATAACAAAAACCATGGTGAAATTTTTTTTTCTTCTTTTTCTTTTTCATTTCTTTCTCTTTTCACCATAACTAGGTTTAGAAGGAAAATCCTCACTATAGAGTCCTGAATGGCCAGTTCACAACTCTATTCGGAGTCATTTCTTTCTTACCGCTCATTGTAACATCCTGGAAATTTCTACCCAGAATTTTTGAAAACGATGTATTTTGAATGATTATATATATATATAAGTATTATTCAGTATATATGCCTATATGTTCTTGGTAGAAGTAGGAATAGTGGGGGCAAGATACGCGGGCTAGGCCAATTAAGGAAGAGAAATCCATAACTGGGAGGTTATGGGTTAATTCTTAATTAATTAGTTTAAAAATCATCGTTTTGCGTGCGACTTAGAATTTAACGAAACCAACCTCTGAACCACGCTCGAGGTTTTATTCTGAGCGTTTTGATATATATATTGGTTACTTTCAAAAACTAGCCCCGACGGATGCAGAGAAACGAGAGGAATTGGAACCAGAGAAACGGCACGCAAACCGAGGCAGGATTTTAGCGTTTCAAAGGTCAAATTTTTCTCACTTTTGTGGCTGAGTATGGGTCACAATCAAAAAGGGAAAGTGGGCCCTTCTTGCTCCACTCAAATGGAGACATGTGGCATAGTTTATAATAAAATAATAAGAAATGAGGAAAAAGCCTTTTTAAAATTTAAAAAGCAACTCTCTCTCTCTCTCTTCACTCAGCCCCACACTTTTCAGAAGCCTTTTCCCCTCTCCCTCACGTTGCCTTTCTTTCTCCCTCACTCTCCATTGAAGCTCCAAACAAAGCTTCAACCTTTGGCCATCATTTATGCCCCAAATCGTGAAAGGAGAGCATTTTCGGGGTCGTGAAGTGCGTGTCTACGAGTGGGACTTCGAAATTTCAGGTTTGGGTGGACTTCTTTCTCCTTTGATTTTCGTGGGTATGGGGTTTTGGGAGATGTGATGGGTAGTTTTGTTAGTTTTCTGCTTCATGATAGTTATTTGTGAAGACTCTTGTTGAAAGCTTGTTGAAATTGCCATGTTTGGATGAGTTAAACATACCCATTCTGTTTTAGGGTTTTTATGATGATGCTTGTGATGTTCATGTACTGAAATTGCTTATGGAAAACTGTTAGAGATGAAGGGTAGAACTAACCTAGGGTTAGAAAGTGAGAATGTGGTGTTAGGAGTGGAAAAAGAGTGAATTTTTTAGGGCTGGAAGGCCAAATCTGGAATTGGTAGTATTTAGAGGTTAGAGTGAGTAAATCTTAGTTTGAAATGTCATTTAGGACTTATGAGAAAGCTTGGACTGTGCTAGGGAGAAAAACAAATGACCAAAGTGAACCAAGAGCCATTTCTAGGGCAAAATTAGGTGTTGAAGAGTCAAATTTTGATTTGGTGGAATCTTGGGTGTAAATCCAGTTTGAACAAGTCTAAATTGATGGTATAGACTTGTGTGAGGTGAGAGTTTGCTTCAAATTTGTCCCATTCTCAATTTCACTTCTAAAGCCTAGAAAATCCATTAAATTGAGGGGTTTTGGACACCTAGATTTTGTGTTGCTGTGGTTTGAAGCTTGACTTTGGTTTAGACATGATTGATACATGATTTGGGACTTGTAGGAATTGATTTGGGCAAGATTGGATGAGGGGAAGTGTGATTTTCGAAATCTGCACTTATGCAGAATTTTGCTGTCAAAATAGGTGCAGCAGGATTTTGGCTTTGTGCAGAAAAATGCTTGTGTGTGGTTGGCTGTGGAAAGAGTAGTACAGAATGAGTTCTGGATGTTTGCTAGTAGATCCCAACGGTCAAAATGTAGGCGTATGTACTATAGACTTCCAGTAAAATTTTGGAGTCGATCCAACGGTTAACGAATTGGATCGAAGGAATTGTTACTGGGGTCTTTAAGTGAGAAAAGCTGTGATTTTGGTTGGTGTTTTGAGCAGAGTTTTCTGCCTTTGCCCTGTTTTGCTTGGCTGTGATAGCTTGTGCTGTGTGAATGTTGTATTACTTTGATGTTGGGGAAGCTTGGGAGGATTGATGGGGACCCGGTGTTGAGAGAAACGAGGATATGGGCTACGTGGGAGTACGTGAGCTCAGTTGGAGGTGGGCAACAGGGGATGGTGGGTTTATGCGCGCTTTGTGGATGTGGAAAACTTGTTGTGCACCATCGCCCGACCGCCACCTAGTACCACATGTGATGGGTACCCTATAATCCTACAAGCTTGAGATGAGGAAGTGTTGAAGGGTGAAACTTCCTGCTTTTATTCGTTGACCACAGAGTGGTACCTGGAGATATGTCGCGGGGGTCAGGAGACCTTGGGGACGTCAGGTGGGGTGCTATTGCCCAAAACCAAGCTTGACCAATCCCGACCCAACCCGGGCATAGTCGGTCAGTGAGAACCTGTGATGTACCTAAACAGGCGAGCTCCTGGCAGTCAACAGATAAAAGGAACAAAGACCACAAAGCAAGGAGGCTTGTGGTGGCTGGCCAGCTGTGAACTTTGATTGATATGTGGGTTATGGCCTCTGGTAATCGATTACCAAGGGTGGGTAATTGATTAAAAGGCTTAAAAATGAAGACAGGAGGCTAAGATGGTCTCTGGTAATCGATTACCACGGGGTGTAATCAATTACCAGGCTTGAAAACGAGGTCAGGAAGCCATGAGGGCTTCTGGTAATCGATTACCAAGGGGGTGTAATCGATTACCAGGCTTAGAAAGGGGACTGGAACATTGTGGAGGCCTCTGGTAATCGATTACCAGCCTGTGTAATTGATTACACAGAGGAATGGGTCACTGGTAATCGATTACCAGGTATGTGTAATCGATTACACAGTGCATTTTTGCATATTTCATGTCCTGAGGCTGTGTAATTCGAGTTTAGCCTCTGGTAATCGATTACCAAGGCTGTGTAATCGATTACCAGAGATGAAAAGCCTTAAGATACCCTTTTACTTGCATGTAGTGGTTATGAAACGTATTGTGCGGCGGCACAGTTAGATTCTTGTGAAAGAGTCTACCCCTTTCTTTTCTTCCTTGTAGATCGTGATGGCGGCGCAGCTAATCCATAATCGAGTAGAGATGGAGTGCCTGGAGGGAGCCTGGGAGACCCTCGAAGGCAACACGAGGTGCCGATTTCGGGGCACTATTCAATTTACGGCTACTTCTTTGGTGCATCCAGATGAACCTGCACGGACGCTTCAGCGCACTGTGGAGTGGATACTACCCACGCCTACACCATATCGTCTAGTGGAGCCCGTCCAAGTGATCGAGGTAACGTCATCCGAGGAAGACCTTGAGGAGGATCCCGAGGAGCTACCTCCTGAGCCTGCTGTGGATGCTCTTGACTTTCTAGAGGGCGATGAGGACCCACTTCCTGAGGTGGATTCTCCCGAGGAAGTCATGTTGGCATCTGAGGCAGATTCTACGGAGGATGGTGGTCCGGGGGAGATGGCGATCAGCGGAGGCTCTTCATCCTAGTGGACAGCTCTCTGGTTTAGTTTTGTATACTTTTTGAGGGTGGGTGTATCTAGGACTGACTGTTAGGTTTACTCTTTTGTTTTTGTATGGGTAGACCTGATGTATAGGAATTTGATGATTGTATACATGTGGCTGAAGCCACCACTATGAACACCTTTGCTCTGGATGACACTATGTATTTTGTAAAACTCCCATATTTTGGACAGCTTTAAATGATGAATGCATTTATGATCGATCTTGTTATTTGAAAAGAAAGCATTAGCAACTTTATTTGTAAAAGAGTTTATCGACCGTATTTTATTCTTTTATTTTCACGTGATGACCTAAAGTAATGGCTGGTACATTCTTTCTTTTGAAACAACAAAATAGTTTAGAGATCACGAGTGGTAAGAAAGAAATGACTCCGAATAGAGTTGTGAACTGGCCATTCAGGACTCTATAGTGAGGATTTTCCTTCTAAACCTTGTTATGGTGAAAAGAGAAAGAAATGAAAAAGAAAAAGAAAAAAAAAATTTACCATGGGTTTTGTTATCTAAATTATTACTATTAAACCAGTCATTAATTTAGGGACGCCACACTCATAACCTCTAAACTATTTTGTTGTTTCAAAAGGAATAATATACCAGCCATTACTTTAGGTCGTCACGTGAAAATAAAAGGATAAAATACGGTCGATAAACTCTTTTACAAATAAAGTTTGCTAATGCTTTCTTTTCAAATAACAAGATTGAACATAAATACATTCATCATTTAAAGCTGTCCAAAATATGGGAGTTTTACAAAATACATAGTGTTATCTAGAGCAAAGGTGTCCACAGTGATGGCTTCAGCCACATGTATACAATCATCAAATTCCTATACAACAAGTCTACCCATACAAAAACAAAAGAGTAAACCTAACAGTCAGTCCTAGATACACCCACCCTCAAAAGTATACAAAACTGATCCATGGAACTGTCCACAATGATGAAGAGCCTCCACTGGTCGCCATCTCTCTCGGGCCACTATCCTCCGTAGAGTCTGCCTCAGATGCCGACATGACTTCCTCGGGAGAATCCACCTCAGGAAGTGGGTCCTCATCACCCTCTAGAAAGTCAAGAGCATCCACAGCAGGCTCAGGAGGTAGCTCCTCGGGATCCTCCTCAGGGTCTTCCTCGGATGACGTCACCTCGATCACTTGGATGGCTCCACTAGACGGTATGGTGTAGGCGTAGGTAGTATCCAGTCCACAGTACGCTGAAGCGTCTGGGCAGGCTCATCTGGATGCACCAAAGAAGTAGCCGTGAATCAAATAGTGCCCTGAAATCGGCACCTCGTGTTACCTTCGAGGGTCTCCCAAGCTCCCTCTAGGCACTCCATCTCTATTCGATCATGGATTAGCTGCGCTGCCATCACGATCTACAAGAAAAAAAAGAAAGGGGTAGACTCTTTCACGAGAATCTAACTACGTCGCAACACAATGCGTCTCATAACCACTACATGCAAGAAAAATGGGTATTCTTAGGCTTTTCATCCCTGGTAATCGATTACACTGCCTTGGTAATCGATTACCAGAGGCCAAACTTGAATCACACAGCTTCAGGACATGAAAACCTGCATAAGGCACTGTGTAATCGATTACACATACCTGGTAATCGATTACCAGTGACCCATTCCTCTGTGTAATCGATTACACAGACTGGTAATCGATTGCCAGAGGCCTCCACAACTTGCTACCTTCATTTCTAAGCCTGGTAATCGATTACACCCCCTTGGTAATCGATTACCAGAAGCCCTCATAGCTTCCGGACCTCGTTTTCAAGCCTGGTAATCGATTACACCCCGTGGTAATCGATTACCAGAGACCATCTTAGTCTCCTGTCTTCATTTTTAAGCCTTGTAATCGATTACCCACCCTTGGTAATCGATTACCAGAGGCCATATCCCATATATAACTCAAAGTTCACAGCTGGCCAGCCACCACACAAGCCTCCTTGCTTTGTGGTCTTTGTTCCTTTTATCTGTTGACTGCCAGGAGCTCGCCTGTTTAGGTACATCACAGGTTCTCACTGATTGACTATGCCCGGGTTGGGTCGGGATTGGTCAAGCTTGGTTTTGGGCAATAGCACCCCACCTGACGTCCCCAAGGTCTCCTGACCCCCGCGACATATCTCCAGGTACCACTCTGTGGTCAACGAATAAAAGCAGGAAGTTTCACCCTTCTACACTTCCTCATCTCAAGCTTGTAGGATTATGGGGTATCCATCACATGTTGTACTAGGTGGCGGTCGGGCGATGGTGCACAACAATTTTTCCACATCCACAAATCGCGCATAAACCCACCATCCCCTGTTGCCCACCTCCAACTGAGCTCACGTACTCCCACGTAGCCCATATCCTCGTTTCTCTCAACACCGGGTCCCCATCAATCCTCCCAAGCTTCCCCAACATCCAGGTAATACAACATTCAAACAGCACAAACTATCACAACCAAGAAAACAGGGCAAAGGCAGAAAACTCTGCCCAAAACACCAACCAAAATCACAACCAAAATCACAGCTTTTCTCACTTAAAGACCCCAGTAATAATTCCTTCGTTCCAATTCGTTAACCGTTGGATCGACTCCAAAATTTTACTGGAAGTCTTTAGTACATAAGCCTACAGTTTGACCGTTGGGATCTACTAGCAAACATCCAGAACTCATTCTCCACTGCTCTTTCCACAACCAGCAAATGCATAGCATTTTTTTCTGCACTTGTGCAAAATTCTGCTGCACAATTTCACAGCAAAATTCTGCACAAAGTGCAGATTTCGAAAACCATACTTCCCCTCATCCAATCTTGCCCAAATCAAATCCTACAAGTCCCAAATCATGTATCAATCATGTCTAAACCACAGTCAAGTTTCAAAACACAGCAACACAAAATCTAGGTGTCCAAAACCCCTCAATTTAATGGATTTTCTAGGTTTGAGAAGTGAAATTGAGAATGAGGTAAATTTGAAGCAAACTCTCACCTCACACAAGTCCATAACATCAATTTAAACTTGTCCAAACTGGATTTACACCTAAAATTTCACCGAATCAAAATTTGACTCCTCAACACCCAAATATACCCTAGAAATGGCTCTTTGTTCACTTTGGTCATTTGTTTTTCTCTCTAGCTCAGCCTAACCTTTCTCATAAATCCTAAATGACATTTCAAACTAGGATTA
Source organism: Glycine soja (assembly GCF_004193775.1). Taxonomy (NCBI): domain Eukaryota; kingdom Viridiplantae; phylum Streptophyta; class Magnoliopsida; order Fabales; family Fabaceae; genus Glycine; species Glycine soja. The sequence goes on along the minus strand of NC_041012.1, from coordinate 26,341,064 downwards.
ACTCATTTTAACCGCCATTTACTATAGAATCCAGATTTAACCTTCCAACTCTCAAAGCCTCACTCTTTTTCCACTCATAACACCACATTCTCACTTTCTAACCCTAGGTTAACTCTACCCTTCATCTCTAACAGTTTTCCGTAAGCAATTTCAGCACATAAACATCACAAGCATCATCATAAAAGCCCTAAAACTGAATGGGTAAGCTTAACTCATCTAAACATGGCAAGTTCAACATGCTTTCAACAAATTCCTTCACAAATAACTATCATGAAGCAGAAACTTAGCAAGACTACCCATCATATTTCCCAAAACCCCATATCCACGAAAATCAAGAGGCAAAGAAGTCCACCCAAACCTGAAATTTCGAAGTCCCACACGTAGAGACGCGCTTCACGACTCCGAAAATGCCCTCCTTTCGCGATTTGGAGCAGAAATGGGCACCAAAGGTTGAAGCTTTGTTGGGCAACAATGGTGGATGAAGAAGAAGGAGAAAAGCAACGTGAGGGAGAGGGAGAGAGAGCTGTCTGAAATTTTTGGGGCTGAGTGAGGAGAGAGAATACAACTTTTTGGTTTTAAAAAAAAAGTTTTCTCTTTTTCTATTATTTTATTTAAGCTATGCCACATGTCTCCATTTGAGTGGAGCAAAAAGGGCCCACTTTCTCTTTTGATTGTGACCCATACTCAGCCACAAAAAGTGAGAAAAAAATCTGACCTTTGAAACGCTAAAATCTTGCCTCGGTTTGCGTGCCGTTTTTCTGGTTCTAGTTCCTCGTGTTTCTCTGCGTCCGTCGGGGCCAGTTTTTGAAAGTAAGCAATATATATATATATATATATATATATATATATATATATATATATATATATATATATATATATATATATCAAAACGCTCAGAATAAAACCCCGAGCGTGGTTCAGAGGTTGGTTTCGTTAAATTGTAAGTCGCATGCAAAACGATGATTTTTAAACTAATTAATTAAGAATTTACCTATAGCCTCCCAGTTATGGATTTCTCTTCCTTAATTAGCCTAACCCGCATATCTTGCCCCCACTATTCCTACTTCTATCAAGAACATATATGCATATACACTGAATAATACTTATATATATATATATATATATAATCATTCAAAATACATCGTTTCCAAAAATTCCGGGTAGAAATTTCCAGGATGTCACAATACTCCCACCCTTTTAGGAATTTTGTCCTCGAAATTAACTACTCTATGAACAAACTTGGGTACAATTCTCTCATCCTATCCTCCAACTCCATCGGGACTCAATCGGACATCCAATTTCAAATTTATTGTTGTTTGAATTTGCTATGAGCTTCCGTTTTGAATTTCGAGCGTCTTGATATATTACAGGACTCAATCAGATATCCGAGTTAAAAGTTATTATCGTTTGAATTTGCTCAGACCTTTCGTCTTCAATTACAAGCATCTCGATATGTTACGGGAATCAATCGGACATCCGAGTTAAAAGTTATTATCGTTTAATTTGCTACGAGCATTCATTTTCAATTTCGAGCATCTCGATATATTACGGTAACTCAATCGGACATCCGAGTAAAAAGTTATTGTCGTTAGAATTTGCTCAGAGCTTTTATATTCAATTTCTAGAATCTCGATATATTACGTGACTCAATCGGACATCCAAGTTCAAATTTATTGCCGTTTGAATTTGCTACGAGCTTCCGTTTTCAATTTTGAGCGTCTTGATATATAACGGGACTCAATCCGATATCCGAGTTAAAAGTAATTGTCATTTGCATTTGCTCAGAGCTTCTGTATTTAACTTCGAGCGTCTCAATATATTATAGGACTCAATCGTAAATCCAATTTTCAATTTCGAGCGTCTTGATATATTACGGGATACAATTAGAGATCTGAGTGAAAAGTTATTGTTGTTAGAATGTGCTCATAGCTTCTGTATTCAATTTCGAGCGTCTCAATATATTACGGGAGTCAATCGGATATCCGAGAAAAAAGTTATTGTCGTTAGAATTTGCTCACAGATTCTGTATTCAATTTCGACCATCTCGATATATTACGGGACTCAATCAGACATTCGAAGAAAAATTTATAGTCGTTTGACATTACTCAGAGCTTCTGTATTCAATTTCGAGCGTCTCAATATATTACGAGACTCAATCAGACATCCAAGTTCAAATTTATTGTTGTTTGAATTTGCTATGAGCTTCCGTTTTCAATTTGGAGCGTCTTGATATATTGAAGGACTCAATCGGATATCCGAGTTAAAAGTTATTATCATTTGCATTTGCTCAGAGATTTCATTTTCCATTACGAGCGACTCGATATAATTCGGGACTCAATCGGATATCCGAGCTAAAAGTTATTGTTGTTTGCATTTGCTACGAGTTTCTGTTTTCAATTTCGAGCGTCTTAATATATTACGGGACTCAATCGAACATCCTTGTAAAAAGTTATTGTCGTTTGAATTTACTCACAGCTTCTGTATTCAATTTCAAGCGTTTCAATATTTTATGGGACTCAATCGGATATTCGTGTTAAATAGTTATTGTCATTTGCATTTACTATGTGCTTCGGTTTTCAACTACGAGTGTCTTCGTATATAAAGGGACTCAATCAGACATCCGAGCTAAAAGTTATTGTCTTTTGCATTTGCTACGAGCTTCTGTTTTCAATTTCGAGCGTCTTGATATATTACATAACTCAATCGGAAATCCTTGTAAAACGTTATTGTCGTTAGAATTCGCTCACAGCTTTTGTATTCAATTTCGAGCGTCTTGATATAATACGGGACTCAATCGGACATCCAAGTTCAAAGTTAATGTCGTTTGAATTTGCAACGAGCATCCATTTTCAATTTCGAGCGTCTTGATATAATACGGGACTTAATCGAATATCCGATTTTACAGTTATTATCGTTTGCATTTGCTCAGAGCTTTCGATTTCAATTACGAGCACCTTGTTATATTACGGGACTCAATAGGACATTCGAGTAAAAAGTTATTGTCGTTAAAATTTGCCCACAACTTATATATTCCATTTCGATCGTCTCGATATATTACGAGTCTCAATCGGACATCCGAGAGAAAACTTATTGTCGGTTGAATTAGTTTAGAGCTTCTGTATTCAATTCCGAGCATCTCGATATATTACGGGACTCAATCGGATATCTGAGTTAAAAGTTATTGTCGTTTACATTTGCTCAGACCATTCGTTATCAATTACGAGCGTCTCGATATGTTACGGGAATCAATCGTACATCCGAGTTAAAAGTTATTGTCGTTTGAATTTGCTACGAGCTTCCGTTTTCAATTTCAAGCATCTCGATATATTACAGGACTCAATCGGATATCCAAGTTAAAAGTTATTGTCAATTGAATTTGCTTTGAGCTTCTGTATTTAATTTCGAGCCTCTCGATATATTTCGGGACTAAATCGGACATCCTAGTAAAAAGTTATTGTCGTTTGAATTTGCTCAGAGCTTCTGTATTCAATTTCAAGCATCTCGATATATTACGGGACTCAATCGGACATCCAAGTTCAAAGTTATTGTTGTTAGAATTTGCTGCAAGCTTTCGTTTTCAATTTCGAGCGTCTTGATATATTAAGGGACACAATCGGACATCCAAGTGAAAAGTTGTTGTCGTTAGAATTTGCTCACAACTTCTATATTCAATTTCGAGCGTCTCAATATATTACGGGAGTCAATCAGACATCCGAGAAAAAAGTTATTGTCGTTAGAATTTGCTCACAGATTCTGTATTCAATTTCGACCATCTCGATATATTACGGGACTCAATAGGACATCCGAGTAAAAAGTTATTGTCGTTTGACATTACTCAGAGCTTCTGTATTCAATTTCGAGCGTGTCGATATATTACGGGACTCAATCAGACATCCGAGTTCAAAATTATTGTTGATTGTATTTGCTATTGAGCTTCCGTTTTCAATTTGGAGCGTCTTGATATATTGCAGGACTCAATCGGATATCCGAGTTAAAAGTTATTATCATTTGCATTTGCTCAGAGCTTTCATTTTCCATTACGAGCGTCTCGATATAATTCGGGACTCAATCGGATATCCGAGCTAAAAGTTATTGTCGTTTGCATTTGCTAGGAGCTTCCGTTTTCAATTTCGAGCGTCTTGATATATTATGGGACTCAATCGGACATCCGAGTAAAACGTTATTGTCGTTAAAATTTGCTCACAACTTATATATTCCATTTCGAGCATCTCGATATATTTCGGGTATCAATCGGACATTCGAGTAAAACGTTATTGTCGGTTGAATTAGTTTAGAGCTTCTGTATTCAATTCCGAGCATCTCGATATATTACCGGACTCAATCGGATATCCGAGTTAAAAGTTATTGTCGTTTGCATTTGCTCAGACCATTCGTTATCAATTACGAGCGTCTCGATATGTTACGGGAATCAATCGTACATCCGAGTTAAAAGTTATTGTCGTTTGAATTTGCTACGAGCTTCCGTTTTCAATTTCAAGCATCTCGATATATTACAGGACTCAATCGGATATCCAAGTTAAAAGTTATTGTCAATTGAATTTGCTTTGAGCTTCTGTATTTAATTTCGAGCCTCTCGATATATTTCGGGACTAAATCGGACATCCGAGTAAAAAGTTATTGTCGTTTGAATTTGCTCAGAGCTTCTGTATTCAATTTCAAGCATCTCGATATATTACGGGACTCAATCGAACATCCAAGTTCAATGTTATTGTTGTTAGAATTTGCTGCAAGCTTTCGTTTTCAATTTCGAGCGTCTTGATATATTAAGGGACACAATCGGACATCCGAGTGAAAAATTATTATCGTTAGAATTTGCTCACAACTTCTATATTCAATTTCGAGCGTCTCAATATATTACGGGAGTCAATCAGACATCCGAGAAAAAAGTTATTGTCGTTAGAATTTGCTCACAGATTCTGTATTCAATTTCGACCATCTCGATATATTACGGGACTCAATAGGACATCCGAGTAAAAAGTTATTGTCGTTTGACATTACTCAGAGCTTCTGTATTCAATTTCGAGCGTGTCGATATATTACGGGACTCAATCGGACATCCGAGTTCAAAATTATTGTTGTTTGTATTTGCTATTGAGCTTCCGTTTTCAATTTGGAGCGTCTTGATATATTGCAGGACTCAATCGGATATCCGAGTTAAAAGTTATTATCATTTGCATTTGCTCAGAGCTTTCATTTTCCATTACGAGCGTCTCGATATAATTCGGGACTCAATCGGATATCCGAGCTAAAAGTTATTGTCGTTTGCATTTGCTAGGAGCTTCCGTTTTCAATTTCGAGCATCTTGATATATTACGAGACTCAATCGAACATCCTTGTAAAAAGTTATTGTCGTTTGAATTTACTCACAACTTCTGTATTCAATTTCAAGCGTCTCGATATTTTATGGGACTCAATCGGACATTCGTGTTAAATAGCTATTGTCGTTTGCATTTGCTATGAGCTTCTGTTTTCAACTACGAGCGTCTTCCTATATAACGGGACTCAATCAGACATCCGAGCTAAAAGTTATTGTCTTTTGCATTTGCTACGAGCTTCTGTTTTCAATTTCGAGCGTCTTGATATATTACAACACTTAATCGGACATCCTTGTAAAACGTTATTGTCGTTAGAATTCGCTCACAGCTTCTGTATTCAATTTCAAGTGTCTCGATATAATACGGGACTCAATCGGACATCCAAGTTCAAAGTTATTATTGTTTGAATTTGCTACGAGCTTTCGTTTTCAATTTCGAGCGTCTTGATATATTACGGGACTCAATCGAATATCCGATTTTAAAGTTATGATCGTTTGCATTTGCTCAGAGCTTTCGTTTCCAATTACGATCGTCTCGATATGTTACGGGAAAAATTCGGACAATCGACTTAAAAGTTATTGTCGTTTGAATTTGCTACGAGCTTCCGTTTTCAATTTCGAGCATCTTGATATATTACGGGACTCAATCGGACATCCGAGTAAAACGTTATTGTCGTTAAAATTTGCTCACAACTTATACTTTCCATTTCGAGCATCTCGATATATTACGGGTCTCAATCGGACATCCGAGTAAAACATTATTGTCGGTTGAATTAGTTTAGAGCTTCTGTATTCAATTCCGAGCATCTCGATATATTACGGGACTCAATCGGATATCCGAGTTAAAAGTTATTGTCGTTTACATTTGCTCAGACCATTCGTTATCAATTACGAGCGTCTCGATATGTTACGGGAATCAATCGTACATCCGTGTTAAAAGTTATTGTCGTTTGAATTTTCTACGAGCTTCCGTTTTCAATTTCAAGCATCTCGATATATTACAGGACTCAATCGGATATCCAAGTTAAAAATTATTGTCAATTGAATTTGCTTTGAGCTTCTGTATTTAATTTCGAGCCTCTCGATATATTTCGGGACTAAATCGGACATCCGAGTAAAAAGTTATTGTCGTTTGAATTTGCTCAGAGCTTCTGTATTCAATTTCAAGCATCTTGATATATTACGAGACTCAATCGGACATCCAAGTTCAAAGTTATTGTTGTTAGAATTTGCTGCAAGCTTTCGTTTTCAATTTCGAGCGTCTTGATATATTAAGGGACACAATCGGACATCCAAGTGAAAAGTTATTGTCGTTAGAATTTGCTCACAACTTCTATATTCAATTTCGAGCGTCTCAATATATTACGGGAGTCAATCAGACATCCGAGAAAAAAGTTATTGTCGTTAGAATTTGCTCACAGATTCTGTATTCAATTTCGACCATCTCGATATATTACGGGACTCAATAGGACATCCGAGTAAAAAGTTATTGTCGTTTGACATTACTCAGAGCTTCTGTATTCAATTTCGAGCGTGTCGATATATTACGGGACTCAATCGGACATCCGAGTTCAAAATTATTGTTGTTTGTATTTGCTATTGAGCTTCCGTTTTCAATTTGGAGCGTCTTGATATATTGCAGGACTCAATCGGATATCCGAGTTAAAAGTTATTATCATTTGCATTTGCTCAAAGCTTTCATTTTCCATTACGAGCGTCTCGATATAATTCGGGACTCAATCGGATATCCGAGCTAAAAGTTATTGTCGTTTGCATTTGCTAGGAGCTTCCGTTTTCAATTTCGAGCATCTTGATATATTACGAGACTCAATCGAACATCCTTGTAAAAAGTTATTGTCGTTTGAATTTACTCACAACTTCTGTATTCAATTTCAAGTGTCTCGATATTTTATGGGACTCAATCGGACATTCGTGTTAAATAGTTATTGTCGTTTGCATTTGCTATGAGCTTCTGTTTTCAACTACGAGCGTCTTCGTATATAACGGGACTCAATCAGACATCCGAGCTAAAAGTTATTGTCTTTTGCATTTGCTACGAGCTTCTGTTTTCAATTTCGAGCGTCTTGATATATTACAACACTTAATCGGACATCCTTGTAAAACGTTATTGTCGTTAGAATTCGCTCACAGCTTCTGTATTCAATTTCAAGTGTCTCGATATAATACGGGACTCAATCGGACATCCAAGTTCAAAGTTATTATTGTTTGAATTTGCTACGAGCTTTCGTTTTCAATTTCGAGCGTCTTGATATATTACGGGACTCAATCGAATATCCGATTTTAAAGTTATGATCGTTTGCATTTGCTCAGAGCTTTCGTTTCCAATTACGATCGTCTCGATATGTTACGGGAAAAATTCGGACAATCGACTTAAAAGTTATTGTCGTTTGAATTTGCTACGAGCTTCCGTTTTCAATTTCGAGCATCTTGATATATTACGGGACTCAATCGGACATCCGAGTAAAACGTTATTGTCGTTAAAATTTGCTCACAACTTATACTTTCCATTTCGAGCATCTCGATATATTACGGGTCTCAATCGGACATCCGAGTAAAACATTATTGTCGGTTGAATTAGTTTAGAGCTTCTGTATTCAATTCCGAGCATCTCGATATATTACGGGACTCAATCGGATATCCGAGTTAAAAGTTATTGTCGTTTACATTTGCTCAGACCATTCGTTATCAATTACGAGCGTCTCGATATGTTACGGGAATCAATCGTACATCCGTGTTAAAAGTTATTGTCGTTTGAATTTTCTACGAGCTTCCGTTTTCAATTTCAAGCATCTCGATATATTACAGGACTCAATCGGATATCCAAGTTAAAAATTATTGTCAATTGAATTTGCTTTGAGCTTCTGTATTTAATTTCGAGCCTCTCGATATATTTCGGGACTAAATCGGACATCCGAGTAAAAAGTTATTGTCGTTTGAATTTGCTCAGAGCTTCTGTATTCAATTTCAAGCATCTTGATATATTACGAGACTCAATCGGACATCCAAGTTCAAAGTTATTGTTGTTAGAATTTGCTGCAAGCTTTCGTTTTCAATTTCGAGCGTCTTGATATATTAAGGGACACAATCGGACATCCAAGTGAAAAGTTATTGTCGTTAGAATTTGCTCACAACTTCTATATTCAATTTCGAGCGTCTCAATATATTACGGGAGTCAATCAGACATCCGAGAAAAAAGTTATTGTCGTTAGAATTTGCTCACAGATTCTGTATTCAATTTCGACCATCTCGATATATTACGGGACTCAATAGGACATCCGAGTAAAAAGTTATTGTCGTTTGACATTACTCAGAGCTTCTGTATTCAATTTCGAGCGTGTCGATATATTACGGGACTCAATCGGACATCCGAGTTCAAAATTATTGTTGTTTGTATTTGCTATTGAGCTTCCGTTTTCAATTTGGAGCGTCTTGATATATTGCAGGACTCAATCGGATATCCGAGTTAAAAGTTATTATCATTTGCATTTGCTCAAAGCTTTCATTTTCCATTACGAGCGTCTCGATATAATTCGGGACTCAATCGGATATCCGAGCTAAAAGTTATTGTCGTTTGCATTTGCTAGGAGCTTCCGTTTTCAATTTCGAGCATCTTGATATATTACGAGACTCAATCGAACATCCTTGTAAAAAGTTATTGTCGTTTGAATTTACTCACAACTTCTGTATTCAATTTCAAGTGTCTCGATATTTTATGGGACTCAATCGGACATTCGTGTTAAATAGTTATTGTCGTTTGCATTTGCTATGAGCTTCTGTTTTCAACTACGAGCGTCTTCGTATATAACGGGACTCAATCAGACATCCGAGCTAAAAGTTATTGTCTTTTGCATTTGCTACGAGCTTCTGTTTTCAATTTCGAGCGTCTTGATATATTACAACACTTAATCGGACATCCTTGTAAAACGTTATTGTCGTTAGAATTCGCTCACAGCTTCTGTATTCAATTTCAAGTGTCTCGATATAATACGGGACTCAATCGGACATCCAAGTTCAAAGTTATTATTGTTTGAATTTGCTACGAGCTTTCGTTTTCAATTTCGAGCGTCTTGATATATTACGGGACTCAATCGAATATCCGATTTTAAAGTTATGATCGTTTGCATTTGCTCAGAGCTTTCGTTTCCAATTACGATCGTCTCGATATGTTACGGGAAAAATTCGGACAATCGACTTAAAAGTTATTGTCGTTTGAATTTGCTACGAGCTTCCGTTTTCAATTTCGAGCATCTTGATATATTACGGGACTCAATCGGACATCCGAGTAAAACGTTATTGTCGTTAAAATTTGCTCACAACTTATACTTTCCATTTCGAGCATCTCGATATATTACGGGTCTCAATCGGACATCCGAGTAAAACATTATTGTCGGTTGAATTAGTTTAGAGCTTCTGTATTCAATTCCGAGCATCTCGATATATTACGGGACTCAATCGGATATCCGAGTTAAAAGTTATTGTCGTTTACATTTGCTCAGACCATTCGTTATCAATTACGAGCGTCTCGATATGTTACGGGAATCAATCGTACATCCGTGTTAAAAGTTATTGTCGTTTGAATTTTCTACGAGCTTCCGTTTTCAATTTCAAGCATCTCGATATATTACAGGACTCAATCGGATATCCAAGTTAAAAATTATTGTCAATTGAATTTGCTTTGAGCTTCTGTATTTAATTTCGAGCCTCTCGATATATTTCGGGACTAAATCGGACATCCGAGTAAAAAGTTATTGTCGTTTGAATTTGCTCAGAGCTTCTGTATTCAATTTCAAGCATCTTGATATATTACGAGACTCAATCGGACATCCAAGTTCAAAGTTATTGTTGTTAGAATTTGCTGCAAGCTTTCGTTTTCAATTTCGAGCGTCTTGATATATTAAGGGACACAATCGGACATCCAAGTGAAAAGTTATTGTCGTTAGAATTTGCTCACAACTTCTATATTCAATTTCGAGCGTCTCAATATATTACGGGAGTCAATCAGACATCCGAGAAAAAAGTTATTGTCGTTAGAATTTGCTCACAGATTCTGTATTCAATTTCGACCATCTCGATATATTACGGGACTCAATAGGACATCCGAGTAAAAAGTTATTGTCGTTTGACATTACTCAGAGCTTCTGTATTCAATTTCGAGCGTGTCGATATATTACGGGACTCAATCGGACATCCGAGTTCAAAATTATTGTTGTTTGTATTTGCTATTGAGCTTCCGTTTTCAATTTGGAGCGTCTTGATATATTGCAGGACTCAATCGGATATCCGAGTTAAAAGTTATTATCATTTGCATTTGCTCAAAGCTTTCATTTTCCATTACGAGCGTCTCGATATAATTCGGGACTCAATCGGATATCCGAGCTAAAAGTTATTGTCGTTTGCATTTGCTAGGAGCTTCCGTTTTCAATTTCGAGCATCTTGATATATTACGAGACTCAATCGAACATCCTTGTAAAAAGTTATTGTCGTTTGAATTTACTCACAACTTCTGTATTCAATTTCAAGTGTCTCGATATTTTATGGGACTCAATCGGACATTCGTGTTAAATAGTTATTGTCGTTTGCATTTGCTATGAGCTTCTGTTTTCAACTACGAGCGTCTTCGTATATAACGGGACTCAATCAGACATCCGAGCTAAAAGTTATTGTCTTTTGCATTTGCTACGAGCTTCTGTTTTCAATTTCGAGCGTCTTGATATATTACAACACTTAATCGGACATCCTTGTAAAACGTTATTGTCGTTAGAATTCGCTCACAGCTTCTGTATTCAATTTCAAGTGTCTCGATATAATACGGGACTCAATCGGACATCCAAGTTCAAAGTTATTATTGTTTGAATTTGCTACGAGCTTTCGTTTTCAATTTCGAGCGTCTTGATATATTACGGGACTCAATCGAATATCCGATTTTAAAGTTATGATCGTTTGCATTTGCTCAGAGCTTTCGTTTCCAATTACGATCGTCTCGATATGTTACGGGAAAAATTCGGACAATCGACTTAAAAGTTATTGTCGTTTGAATTTGCTACGAGCTTCCGTTTTCAATTTCGAGCATCTTGATATATTACGGGACTCAATCGGACATCCGAGTAAAACGTTATTGTCGTTAAAATTTGCTCACAACTTATACTTTCCATTTCGAGCATCTCGATATATTACGGGTCTCAATCGGACATCCGAGTAAAACATTATTGTCGGTTGAATTAGTTTAGAGCTTCTGTATTCAATTCCGAGCATCTCGATATATTACGGGACTCAATCGGATATCCGAGTTAAAAGTTATTGTCGTTTACATTTGCTCAGACCATTCGTTATCAATTACGAGCGTCTCGATATGTTACGGGAATCAATCGTACATCCGTGTTAAAAGTTATTGTCGTTTGAATTTTCTACGAGCTTCCGTTTTCAATTTCAAGCATCTCGATATATTACAGGACTCAATCGGATATCCAAGTTAAAAATTATTGTCAATTGAATTTGCTTTGAGCTTCTGTATTTAATTTCGAGCCTCTCGATATATTTCGGGACTAAATCGGACATCCGAGTAAAAAGTTATTGTCGTTTGAATTTGCTCAGAGCTTCTGTATTCAATTTCAAGCATCTTGATATATTACGAGACTCAATCGGACATCCAAGTTCAAAGTTATTGTTGTTAGAATTTGCTGCAAGCTTTCGTTTTCAATTTCGAGCGTCTTGATATATTAAGGGACACAATCGGACATCCAAGTGAAAAGTTATTGTCGTTAGAATTTGCTCACAACTTCTATATTCAATTTCGAGCGTCTCAATATATTACGGGAGTCAATCAGACATCCGAGAAAAAAGTTATTGTCGTTAGAATTTGCTCACAGATTCTGTATTCAATTTCGACCATCTCGATATATTACGGGACTCAATAGGACATCCGAGTAAAAAGTTATTGTCGTTTGACATTACTCAGAGCTTCTGTATTCAATTTCGAGCGTGTCGATATATTACGGGACTCAATCGGACATCCGAGTTCAAAATTATTGTTGTTTGTATTTGCTATTGAGCTTCCGTTTTCAATTTGGAGCGTCTTGATATATTGCAGGACTCAATCGGATATCCGAGTTAAAAGTTATTATCATTTGCATTTGCTCAAAGCTTTCATTTTCCATTACGAGCGTCTCGATATAATTCGGGACTCAATCGGATATCCGAGCTAAAAGTTATTGTCGTTTGCATTTGCTAGGAGCTTCCGTTTTCAATTTCGAGCATCTTGATATATTACGAGACTCAATCGAACATCCTTGTAAAAAGTTATTGTCGTTTGAATTTACTCACAACTTCTGTATTCAATTTCAAGTGTCTCGATATTTTATGGGACTCAATCGGACATTCGTGTTAAATAGTTATTGTCGTTTGCATTTGCTATGAGCTTCTGTTTTCAACTACGAGCGTCTTCGTATATAACGGGACTCAATCAGACATCCGAGCTAAAAGTTATTGTCTTTTGCATTTGCTACGAGCTTCTGTTTTCAATTTCGAGCGTCTTGATATATTACAACACTTAATCGGACATCCTTGTAAAACGTTATTGTCGTTAGAATTCGCTCACAGCTTCTGTATTCAATTTCAAGTGTCTCGATATAATACGGGACTCAATCGGACATCCAAGTTCAAAGTTATTATTGTTTGAATTTGCTACGAGCTTTCGTTTTCAATTTCGAGCGTCTTGATATATTACGGGACTCAATCGAATATCCGATTTTAAAGTTATGATCGTTTGCATTTGCTCAGAGCTTTCGTTTCCAATTACGATCGTCTCGATATGTTACGGGAAAAATTCGGACAATCGACTTAAAAGTTATTGTCGTTTGAATTTGCTACGAGCTTCCGTTTTCAATTTCGAGCATCTTGATATATTACGGGACTCAATCGGACATCCGAGTAAAACGTTATTGTCGTTAAAATTTGCTCACAACTTATACTTTCCATTTCGAGCATCTCGATATATTACGGGTCTCAATCGGACATCCGAGTAAAACATTATTGTCGGTTGAATTAGTTTAGAGCTTCTGTATTCAATTCCGAGCATCTCGATATATTACGGGACTCAATCGGATATCCGAGTTAAAAGTTATTGTCGTTTACATTTGCTCAGACCATTCGTTATCAATTACGAGCGTCTCGATATGTTACGGGAATCAATCGTACATCCGTGTTAAAAGTTATTGTCGTTTGAATTTTCTACGAGCTTCCGTTTTCAATTTCAAGCATCTCGATATATTACAGGACTCAATCGGATATCCAAGTTAAAAATTATTGTCAATTGAATTTGCTTTGAGCTTCTGTATTTAATTTCGAGCCTCTCGATATATTTCGGGACTAAATCGGACATCCGAGTAAAAAGTTATTGTCGTTTGAATTTGCTCAGAGCTTCTGTATTCAATTTCAAGCATCTTGATATATTACGAGACTCAATCGGACATCCAAGTTCAAAGTTATTGTTGTTAGAATTTGCTGCAAGCTTTCGTTTTCAATTTCGAGCGTCTTGATATATTAAGGGACACAATCGGACATCCAAGTGAAAAGTTATTGTCGTTAGAATTTGCTCACAACTTCTATATTCAATTTCGAGCGTCTCAATATATTACGGGAGTCAATCAGACATCCGAGAAAAAAGTTATTGTCGTTAGAATTTGCTCACAGATTCTGTATTCAATTTCGACCATCTCGATATATTACGGGACTCAATAGGACATCCGAGTAAAAAGTTATTGTCGTTTGACATTACTCAGAGCTTCTGTATTCAATTTCGAGCGTGTCGATATATTACGGGACTCAATCGGACATCCGAGTTCAAAATTATTGTTGTTTGTATTTGCTATTGAGCTTCCGTTTTCAATTTGGAGCGTCTTGATATATTGCAGGACTCAATCGGATATCCGAGTTAAAAGTTATTATCATTTGCATTTGCTCAAAGCTTTCATTTTCCATTACGAGCGTCTCGATATAATTCGGGACTCAATCGGATATCCGAGCTAAAAGTTATTGTCGTTTGCATTTGCTAGGAGCTTCCGTTTTCAATTTCGAGCATCTTGATATATTACGAGACTCAATCGAACATCCTTGTAAAAAGTTATTGTCGTTTGAATTTACTCACAACTTCTGTATTCAATTTCAAGTGTCTCGATATTTTATGGGACTCAATCGGACATTCGTGTTAAATAGTTATTGTCGTTTGCATTTGCTATGAGCTTCTGTTTTCAACTACGAGCGTCTTCGTATATAACGGGACTCAATCAGACATCCGAGCTAAAAGTTATTGTCTTTTGCATTTGCTACGAGCTTCTGTTTTCAATTTCGAGCGTCTTGATATATTACAACACTTAATCGGACATCCTTGTAAAACGTTATTGTCGTTAGAATTCGCTCACAGCTTCTGTATTCAATTTCAAGTGTCTCGATATAATACGGGACTCAATCGGACATCCAAGTTCAAAGTTATTATTGTTTGAATTTGCTACGAGCTTTCGTTTTCAATTTCGAGCGTCTTGATATATTACGGGACTCAATCGAATATCCGATTTTAAAGTTATGATCGTTTGCATTTGCTCAGAGCTTTCGTTTCCAATTACGATCGTCTCGATATGTTACGGGAAAAATTCGGACAATCGACTTAAAAGTTATTGTCGTTTGAATTTGCTACGAGCTTCCGTTTTCAATTTCGAGCATCTTGATATATTACGGGACTCAATCGGACATCCGAGTAAAACGTTATTGTCGTTAAAATTTGCTCACAACTTATACTTTCCATTTCGAGCATCTCGATATATTACGGGTCTCAATCGGACATCCGAGTAAAACATTATTGTCGGTTGAATTAGTTTAGAGCTTCTGTATTCAATTCCGAGCATCTCGATATATTACGGGACTCAATCGGATATCCGAGTTAAAAGTTATTGTCGTTTACATTTGCTCAGACCATTCGTTATCAATTACGAGCGTCTCGATATGTTACGGGAATCAATCGTACATCCGTGTTAAAAGTTATTGTCGTTTGAATTTTCTACGAGCTTCCGTTTTCAATTTCAAGCATCTCGATATATTACAGGACTCAATCGGATATCCAAGTTAAAAATTATTGTCAATTGAATTTGCTTTGAGCTTCTGTATTTAATTTCGAGCCTCTCGATATATTTCGGGACTAAATCGGACATCCGAGTAAAAAGTTATTGTCGTTTGAATTTGCTCAGAGCTTCTGTATTCAATTTCAAGCATCTTGATATATTACGAGACTCAATCGGACATCCAAGTTCAAAGTTATTGTTGTTAGAATTTGCTGCAAGCTTTCGTTTTCAATTTCGAGCGTCTTGATATATTAAGGGACACAATCGGACATCCAAGTGAAAAGTTATTGTCGTTAGAATTTGCTCACAACTTCTATATTCAATTTCGAGCGTCTCAATATATTACGGGAGTCAATCAGACATCCGAGAAAAAAGTTATTGTCGTTAGAATTTGCTCACAGATTCTGTATTCAATTTCGACCATCTCGATATATTACGGGACTCAATAGGACATCCGAGTAAAAAGTTATTGTCGTTTGACATTACTCAGAGCTTCTGTATTCAATTTCGAGCGTGTCGATATATTACGGGACTCAATCGGACATCCGAGTTCAAAATTATTGTTGTTTGTATTTGCTATTGAGCTTCCGTTTTCAATTTGGAGCGTCTTGATATATTGCAGGACTCAATCGGATATCCGAGTTAAAAGTTATTATCATTTGCATTTGCTCAAAGCTTTCATTTTCCATTACGAGCGTCTCGATATAATTCGGGACTCAATCGGATATCCGAGCTAAAAGTTATTGTCGTTTGCATTTGCTAGGAGCTTCCGTTTTCAATTTCGAGCATCTTGATATATTACGAGACTCAATCGAACATCCTTGTAAAAAGTTATTGTCGTTTGAATTTACTCACAACTTCTGTATTCAATTTCAAGTGTCTCGATATTTTATGGGACTCAATCGGACATTCGTGTTAAATAGTTATTGTCGTTTGCATTTGCTATGAGCTTCTGTTTTCAACTACGAGCGTCTTCGTATATAACGGGACTCAATCAGACATCCGAGCTAAAAGTTATTGTCTTTTGCATTTGCTACGAGCTTCTGTTTTCAATTTCGAGCGTCTTGATATATTACAACACTTAATCGGACATCCTTGTAAAACGTTATTGTCGTTAGAATTCGCTCACAGCTTCTGTATTCAATTTCAAGTGTCTCGATATAATACGGGACTCAATCGGACATCCAAGTTCAAAGTTATTATTGTTTGAATTTGCTACGAGCTTTCGTTTTCAATTTCGAGCGTCTTGATATATTACGGGACTCAATCGAATATCCGATTTTAAAGTTATGATCGTTTGCATTTGCTCAGAGCTTTCGTTTCCAATTACGATCGTCTCGATATGTTACGGGAAAAATTCGGACAATCGACTTAAAAGTTATTGTCGTTTGAATTTGCTACGAGCTTCCGTTTTCAATTTCGAGCATCTTGATATATTACGGGACTCAATCGGACATCCGAGTAAAACGTTATTGTCGTTAAAATTTGCTCACAACTTATACTTTCCATTTCGAGCATCTCGATATATTACGGGTCTCAATCGGACATCCGAGTAAAACATTATTGTCGGTTGAATTAGTTTAGAGCTTCTGTATTCAATTCCGAGCATCTCGATATATTACGGGACTCAATCGGATATCCGAGTTAAAAGTTATTGTCGTTTACATTTGCTCAGACCATTCGTTATCAATTACGAGCGTCTCGATATGTTACGGGAATCAATCGTACATCCGTGTTAAAAGTTATTGTCGTTTGAATTTTCTACGAGCTTCCGTTTTCAATTTCAAGCATCTCGATATATTACAGGACTCAATCGGATATCCAAGTTAAAAATTATTGTCAATTGAATTTGCTTTGAGCTTCTGTATTTAATTTCGAGCCTCTCGATATATTTCGGGACTAAATCGGACATCCGAGTAAAAAGTTATTGTCGTTTGAATTTGCTCAGAGCTTCTGTATTCAATTTCAAGCATCTTGATATATTACGAGACTCAATCGGACATCCAAGTTCAAAGTTATTGTTGTTAGAATTTGCTGCAAGCTTTCGTTTTCAATTTCGAGCGTCTTGATATATTAAGGGACACAATCGGACATCCAAGTGAAAAGTTATTGTCGTTAGAATTTGCTCACAACTTCTATATTCAATTTCGAGCGTCTCAATATATTACGGGAGTCAATCAGACATCCGAGAAAAAAGTTATTGTCGTTAGAATTTGCTCACAGATTCTGTATTCAATTTCGACCATCTCGATATATTACGGGACTCAATAGGACATCCGAGTAAAAAGTTATTGTCGTTTGACATTACTCAGAGCTTCTGTATTCAATTTCGAGCGTGTCGATATATTACGGGACTCAATCGGACATCCGAGTTCAAAATTATTGTTGTTTGTATTTGCTATTGAGCTTCCGTTTTCAATTTGGAGCGTCTTGATATATTGCAGGACTCAATCGGATATCCGAGTTAAAAGTTATTATCATTTGCATTTGCTCAAAGCTTTCATTTTCCATTACGAGCGTCTCGATATAATTCGGGACTCAATCGGATATCCGAGCTAAAAGTTATTGTCGTTTGCATTTGCTAGGAGCTTCCGTTTTCAATTTCGAGCATCTTGATATATTACGAGACTCAATCGAACATCCTTGTAAAAAGTTATTGTCGTTTGAATTTACTCACAACTTCTGTATTCAATTTCAAGTGTCTCGATATTTTATGGGACTCAATCGGACATTCGTGTTAAATAGTTATTGTCGTTTGCATTTGCTATGAGCTTCTGTTTTCAACTACGAGCGTCTTCGTATATAACGGGACTCAATCAGACATCCGAGCTAAAAGTTATTGTCTTTTGCATTTACTACGAGCTTCTGTTTTCAATTTCGAGCGTCTTGATATATTACAACACTTAATCGGACATCCTTGTAAAACGTTATTGTCGTTAGAATTCGCTCACAGCTTCTGTATTCAATTTCAAGTGTCTCGATATAATACGGGACTCAATCGGACATCCAAGTTCAAAGTTATTATTGTTTGAATTTGCTACGAGCTTTCGTTTTCAATTTCGAGCGTCTTGATATATTACGGGACTCAATCGAATATCCGATTTTAAAGTTATGATCGTTTGCATTTGCTCAGAGCTTTCGTTTCCAATTACGATCGTCTCGATATGTTACGGGAAAAATTCGGACAATCGACTTAAAAGTTATTGTCGTTTGAATTTGCTACGAGCTTCCGTTTTCAATTTCGAGCATCTTGATATATTACGGGACTCAATCGGACATCCGAGTAAAACGTTATTGTCGTTAAAATTTGCTCACAACTTATACTTTCCATTTCGAGCATCTCGATATATTACGGGTCTCAATCGGACATCCGAGTAAAACATTATTGTCGGTTGAATTAGTTTAGAGCTTCTGTATTCAATTCCGAGCATCTCGATATATTACGGGACTCAATCGGATATCCGAGTTAAAAGTTATTGTCGTTTACATTTGCTCAGACCATTCGTTATCAATTACGAGCGTCTCGATATGTTACGGGAATCAATCGTACATCCGTGTTAAAAGTTATTGTCGTTTGAATTTTCTACGAGCTTCCGTTTTCAATTTCAAGCATCTCGATATATTACAGGACTCAATCGGATATCCAAGTTAAAAATTATTGTCAATTGAATTTGCTTTGAGCTTCTGTATTTAATTTCGAGCCTCTCGATATATTTCGGGACTAAATCGGACATCCGAGTAAAAAGTTATTGTCGTTTGAATTTGCTCAGAGCTTCTGTATTCAATTTCAAGCATCTTGATATATTACGAGACTCAATCGGACATCCAAGTTCAAAGTTATTGTTGTTAGAATTTGCTGCAAGCTTTCGTTTTCAATTTCGAGCGTCTTGATATATTAAGGGACACAATCGGACATCCAAGTGAAAAGTTATTGTCGTTAGAATTTGCTCACAACTTCTATATTCAATTTCGAGCGTCTCAATATATTACGGGAGTCAATCAGACATCCGAGAAAAAAGTTATTGTCGTTAGAATTTGCTCACAGATTCTGTATTCAATTTCGACCATCTCGATATATTACGGGACTCAATAGGACATCCGAGTAAAAAGTTATTGTCGTTTGACATTACTCAGAGCTTCTGTATTCAATTTCGAGCGTGTCGATATATTACGGGACTCAATCGGACATCCGAGTTCAAAATTATTGTTGTTTGTATTTGCTATTGAGCTTCCGTTTTCAATTTGGAGCGTCTTGATATATTGCAGGACTCAATCGGATATCCGAGTTAAAAGTTATTATCATTTGCATTTGCTCAAAGCTTTCATTTTCCATTACGAGCGTCTCGATATAATTCGGGACTCAATCGGATATCCGAGCTAAAAGTTATTGTCGTTTGCATTTGCTAGGAGCTTCCGTTTTCAATTTCGAGCATCTTGATATATTACGAGACTCAATCGAACATCCTTGTAAAAAGTTATTGTCGTTTGAATTTACTCACAACTTCTGTATTCAATTTCAAGTGTCTCGATATTTTATGGGACTCAATCGGACATTCGTGTTAAATAGTTATTGTCGTTTGCATTTGCTATGAGCTTCTGTTTTCAACTACGAGCGTCTTCGTATATAACGGGACTCAATCAGACATCCGAGCTAAAAGTTATTGTCTTTTGCATTTGCTACGAGCTTCTGTTTTCAATTTCGAGCGTCTTGATATATTACAACACTTAATCGGACATCCTTGTAAAACGTTATTGTCGTTAGAATTCGCTCACAGCTTCTGTATTCAATTTCAAGTGTCTCGATATAATACGGGACTCAATCGGACATCCAAGTTCAAAGTTATTATTGTTTGAATTTGCTACGAGCTTTCGTTTTCAATTTCGAGCGTCTTGATATATTACGGGACTCAATCGAATATCCGATTTTAAAGTTATGATCGTTTGCATTTGCTCAGAGCTTTCGTTTCCAATTACGATCGTCTCGATATGTTACGGGAAAAATTCGGACAATCGACTTAAAAGTTATTGTCGTTTGAATTTGCTACGAGCTTCCGTTTTCAATTTCGAGCATCTTGATATATTACGGGACTCAATCGGACATCCGAGTAAAACGTTATTGTCGTTAAAATTTGCTCACAACTTATACTTTCCATTTCGAGCATCTCGATATATTACGGGTCTCAATCGGACATCCGAGTAAAACATTATTGTCGGTTGAATTAGTTTAGAGCTTCTGTATTCAATTCCGAGCATCTCGATATATTACGGGACTCAATCGGATATCCGAGTTAAAAGTTATTGTCGTTTACATTTGCTCAGACCATTCGTTATCAATTACGAGCGTCTCGATATGTTACGGGAATCAATCGTACATCCGTGTTAAAAGTTATTGTCGTTTGAATTTTCTACGAGCTTCCGTTTTCAATTTCAAGCATCTCGATATATTACAGGACTCAATCGGATATCCAAGTTAAAAATTATTGTCAATTGAATTTGCTTTGAGCTTCTGTATTTAATTTCGAGCCTCTCGATATATTTCGGGACTAAATCGGACATCCGAGTAAAAAGTTATTGTCGTTTGAATTTGCTCAGAGCTTCTGTATTCAATTTCAAGCATCTTGATATATTACGAGACTCAATCGGACATCCAAGTTCAAAGTTATTGTTGTTAGAATTTGCTGCAAGCTTTCGTTTTCAATTTCGAGCGTCTTGATATATTAAGGGACACAATCGGACATCCAAGTGAAAAGTTATTGTCGTTAGAATTTGCTCACAACTTCTATATTCAATTTCGAGCGTCTCAATATATTACGGGAGTCAATCAGACATCCGAGAAAAAAGTTATTGTCGTTAGAATTTGCTCACAGATTCTGTATTCAATTTCGACCATCTCGATATATTACGGGACTCAATAGGACATCCGAGTAAAAAGTTATTGTCGTTTGACATTACTCAGAGCTTCTGTATTCAATTTCGAGCGTGTCGATATATTACGGGACTCAATCGGACATCCGAGTTCAAAATTATTGTTGTTTGTATTTGCTATTGAGCTTCCGTTTTCAATTTGGAGCGTCTTGATATATTGCAGGACTCAATCGGATATCCGAGTTAAAAGTTATTATCATTTGCATTTGCTCAAAGCTTTCATTTTCCATTACGAGCGTCTCGATATAATTCGGGACTCAATCGGATATCCGAGCTAAAAGTTATTGTCGTTTGCATTTGCTAGGAGCTTCCGTTTTCAATTTCGAGCATCTTGATATATTACGAGACTCAATCGAACATCCTTGTAAAAAGTTATTGTCGTTTGAATTTACTCACAACTTCTGTATTCAATTTCAAGTGTCTCGATATTTTATGGGACTCAATCGGACATTCGTGTTAAATAGTTATTGTCGTTTGCATTTGCTATGAGCTTCTGTTTTCAACTACGAGCGTCTTCGTATATAACGGGACTCAATCAGACATCTGAGCTAAAAGTTATTGTCTTTTGCATTTGCTACGAGCTTCTGTTTTCAATTTCGAGCGTCTTGATATATTACAACACTTAATCGGACATCCTTGTAAAACGTTATTGTCGTTTACATTTTCTCAGACCTTTCGTTATCAATTACGAGCGTCTCGATATGTTACGGGAATCAATCGAACATCCGAGTTAAAAGTTATTGTCGTTGGAGTTTGCTACGAGCTTCCGTTTCAATTTCGAGTGTCTTGACATATTACGGGACTCAATCGAATATCCGATTTTACAGTTATTATCATTTGCATTTGCTTAGAGCATTCGATTTCAATTACGAGCGTCTCGATATATTACGGGAATTAATCGGACAACCGGCTTAAAATTTATTGTCGTTTGAATTTGCTACGAGCTTCCGTTTTCAATTTCGAGCGTCCTTATATATTACGGGACTCAATCGGACATCCGAGTAAAAAGTTATTGTCGTTAATATTTGCTCACAACTTATATATTGCATTTCGAGCGTCTCGATATATTACGAGCCTCAATCTGACATATGAGAGAAAACTTATTGTCGGTTGAATTAGTTTAGAGCTTCTATATTCAATTCCGAGCATCTCGATATATTACGGGACTCAATCGGATATCTGAATTAGAAGTTATTGTCGTTTGAATTTTCTCACAGCTTCTGTATTCAAATTCTAGCATCTCGATATATTACGGGACTCAATCGGACATCCAAGTTCAAAGTTATTGTTGTTTGAATTTGCTGCGAGCTTCCGTTTTCAATTTCGAGCGTCTTGATATATTACGGGACAAAATCGGACATCCGAGTGAAAAGTTATTGTCATTAGAATTTGCTCACAGCTTCTGTATTCAATTTCGACCATCTCGATATATTACAGATCTCAATCAGACATCCGAGTAAAAACTTATTGTCGTTTGACATTACTCGGAGCTTCTGTATTTAATTTCGAACGTCTCGATATATTACGGGACTCAATCGGACATCCAAGTTCAAATTTATTGTTTTTTGAATTTGCTATGAGCTTCCGTTTTAAATTTGGAGCGTATTGATATATTGCAGGACTCAATCGGATATCTGAGTTAAAAGTTATTATCATTTGCATTTGCTCAGAGCTTTCATTTTCCATTATGAGCGTCTCGATATAATTCGAGACTCAATCGGATATCCGAGCTAAAAGTTATTGTCGTTTGAATTTGCTACGAGCTTCTGTTTTCAATTTTGAGCGTCTTAATATATTACGGGACTCAATCGAACATCCTTGTAAAAAGTTATTGTCGTTTGAATTTACTCACAGCTTCTCTATTCAATTTCAAGCGTCTCGATATTTTGTGGGACTCAATCGGACATTCGTGTTAAATAGTTATTGTCGTTTGCATTTTCTATGAGCTTCTGTTTTCAACTACGAGCGTCTTCGAATATAACGGGACTCAATCAGACATCCGAGCTAAAAGTTATTGTCTTTTGCATTTGCTACGAGCTTCTGTTTTCAATTTCGAGCGTCTTGATATATTACAACACTCAATCGGACATCCTTGTAAAACTTCCATTTTCAATTACGAGCGTCTCGATATATTACGGGACTCAATCGGTAATTCGAGTAAAAAGTTATTGTTGTTTGAATTTGCTCACAGCTTCGGTATTCAATTTCGAGCGTCTCAATATATTACAGGACTTAATCGGACATCCGAGTTAAAAGTTATTGTCGTTTGCATTTTCTAGGAGCTTCCGTTTTCAATTACGAGTGTCTCGATATATTACTCGACTCAATCCAACCTCCGAGTTAAAAGTTATTGTCATTTGAATTTGCTACGAGCTTCCGTTTTCAATATCTAGTGTCTTGATATATTATGGGACTTAATCGAACATTCTAGTTAAAAGTTATTGTCGTTTGCATATGCTAAGAGTTTTAGTTTTCAATGACCAGTATCTCGATATATTACGGGACTCATCCGAGTTAAAACTGATTGTCGTTTGAATTTGCTACGAGCATCTGTTTTCAATTTATATCGTCTTGATATATTACGGGACTCAATCGGACATTCGAGTTTAACTTTATTGTCGTTTGCATTTGCTCAGAGCTTCTATATTCAATTTCGAGCGTCTCCATATATTACGGGAGTCAATCGAATATCCAAGTTCAAAGTTATTGTCGTTTGAATTTGCTACGAGCTTCCGTTTTAAATTTCGAGCGTCTCGATATATTACGAGACTCAATCGAACATCCGAGTAAAAAGTTATTCTGGTTAGAATTTTATCACAGCTTCTGTATTCAATTTCGAACGTCTCGATATATTACGGGACTCAATGGGATATCCGAGTTAAAAGTCTTTGTCGTTTGAATTTGCTCTCAGTTTCTGTATTCAATTTCGAGCGACTCGATATATTACGTGAACCAATCGGACATCCGAGTAAAAAGTTATATTCGTTTTAATTTGCTAAGAGATTTTGTACTCTATTTCGAGCATCTTGATATATTACGAGAGTCAATCGGATATCCGAGCTAAAAGTTATTGTGGTTTGCATTTGCTACAAGCTTCCATTTTCAATTCGAGCGTCTCGATATATTACAAGACTCAATCGGACATTCGAGTTAAAAGTTATTGTTGTTTGAATTTTCTCACAGCTTCTTTATTCAATTTCGAGCGTCTCAATATATTACGGGACTTAATCGGACATCCGAGTTAAAAGTGATTGTCGTTTGCATTTGCTACGAGCTTCCGTTTTCAATTACGAGCGTCTCGATATATTACGGGACTCATCCGAGTTAAAAGTTATTTTCCTTTGAATTTGCTACGAGCTTGCGTTTTCAATTTCTAGTGTCTTGATATATTACGGGACTTAATCGAACATCCGAGTTAAAAGTAATTTTCGTTTGAATTTGCTACGAGCTTGCGTTTTCAATTTTGAGTGTCTCGATATATTACGGGACTCATCCGAGTTAAAAGTTATTGTCGTTTGAATTTGCTACGAGCTTCTGTTTTCAATTTTAAGCGTCTAGATATATTACGGGAGTCAATCGGGCATCCGAGTTAAAATTTATTGTCGTTTGCATTTGCTCAGAGCTTCTATATTCAATTTCGAGCGTCTCGATATATTACGGAACTCAATCGAAAATCCAAGTTCAAAGTTATTGTCGTTTGAATTTGCTACGAACTTCCATTTTAAATTTCGAGCGTCTCGATATATTACCGGACTCATCCGAGTTAAAAGTTATTGTCGTTTGAATTTGCTACGAGCTTCCGTTTTAAATTTCGAGCGTCTCGATATATTACGGGACTCAATCGAACATCCGAGTAAAAAGTTATTGTCGTTAGAATTTTCTCACAACTTTTGTATTCAATTTCGAATGTCTCGATATATTACGGGACTTAATCGGATATCCGAACTAAAAGTTATTGTGGTTTGCATTTGCTACGAGCTTCCATTTTCAATTACGAGCGTCTCGATATATTATGGGACTCAATCAGACATTCGAGTAAAAAGTTATTGTTGTTTGAATTTGCTCACAGCTTTTGTATTCAATTTCGAACGTCTCAATTTATTATGGGGCTTAATCGGACATCCGAGTTAAAAGTTATTGTCCTCTGCATTTGCTAGGAGCTTCCGTTTTCAATTACGAGCGTCTCGATATATTACGGGACTCAATC
This sequence comes from Glycine soja, assembly GCF_004193775.1. NCBI lineage: Eukaryota > Viridiplantae > Streptophyta > Magnoliopsida > Fabales > Fabaceae > Glycine > Glycine soja. The sequence goes on along the minus strand of NC_041012.1, from coordinate 26,315,467 downwards.
CAACCTTCGAGTTAAAAGTTATTGTCGTTTGAATTTGCTACGAGCTTGCGTTTTCAATTTCTAGTGTCTTGATATATTACGGGACGTAATCGAACATCCGAGTTAAAAGTGATTGTCGTTTGCATTTGCTACGAGCTTCCGTTTTCAATTACGAGCGTCTCGATATATTACGGGACTCATCCGAGTTAAAAGTTATTTTCCTTTGAATTTGCTACGAGCTTGCGTTTTCAATTTCTAGTGTCTTGATATATTACGGGACGTAATCGAACATTCGAGTTAAAAGTTATTGTCGTTTGCATCTGCTCAGAGCTTTGGTTTTCAATGACGAGTATCTCGATATATTACGGGACTCATCCGAGTTAAAAGTGATTGTCGTTTGAATTTGCTACGAGCTTCTGTTTTCAATTTTTATCGTCTTGATATATTACGGGACTCAACCGGACATTCGAGTTAAACATTATTGTCGTTTGCATTTGCTCAGAGCTTCTATATTCAATTTCGAGCGTCTCCATATATTACGGGAGTCAATCGAAAATCCAAGTTCAAAGTTATTGTCGTTTGAATTTGCTACGAGCTTCCGTTTTAAATTTCGAGCGTCTCGATATATTACGAGACTCAATCGAACATCCGAGTAAAAAGTTATTCTGGTTTGAATTTTATCACAGCTTCTGTATTCAATTTCGAACGTCTCGATATATTACGGGACTCAATGGGATATCCGAGTTAAAAGTCTTTGTCGTTTGAATTTGCTCTCAGCTTCTGTATTCAGTTTCGAGCGACTCGATATATTACGTGAACCAATCGGACATCCGAGTAAAAAGTTATTGTCGTTTTAATTTGCTAAGAGATTTTGTACTCTATTTCGAGCATCTTGATATATTACGGGAGTCAATCGGATATCCGAACTAAAAGTTATTGTGGTTTGCATTTGCTACAAGCTTCCATTTTCAATTCGAGCGTCTCGATATATTACAAGACTCAATCGGACATTTGAGTAAAAAGTTATTGTTGTTTGAATTTTCTCACAGCTTCTTTATTCAATTTCGAGCGTCTCAATATATTACGGGACTTAATCGGACATCCGAGTTAAAAGTGATTGTCGTTTGCATTTGCTACGAGCTTCCGTTTTCAATTACGAGCGTCTCGATATATTACGGGACTCATCCGAGTTAAAAGTAATTTTCGTTTGAATTTGCTACGAGCTTGCGTTTTCAATTTCGAGTGTCTCGATATATTACGGGACTCATCCGAGTTAAAAGTTATTGTCGTTTGAATTTGCTACGAGCTTCTGTTTTCAATTTTAAGCGTCTAGATATATTACGGGAGTCAATCGGGCATCCGAGTTAAAATTTATTGTCGTTTGCATTTGCTCAGAGCTTCTATATTCAATTTCGAGCGTCTCGATATATTACGGGACTCAATCGAAAATCCAAGTTCAAAGTTATTGTCGTTTGAATTTGCTACGAACTTCCATTTTAAATTTCGAGCGTCTCGATATATTACCGGACTCATCCGAGTTAAAAGTTATTGTCGTTTGAATTTGCTACGAGCTTCCGTTTTAAATTTCGAGCGTCTCGATATATTACGGGACTCAATCGAACATCCGAGTAAAAAGTTATTGTCGTTAGAATTTTCTCACAACTTTTGTATTCAATTTCGAATGTCTCGATATATTACGGGACTTAATCGGATATCCGAACTAAAAGTTATTGTGGTTTGCATTTGCTACGAGCTTCCATTTTCAATTACGAGCGTCTCGATATATTATGGGACTCAATCAGACATTCGAGTAAAAAGTTATTGTTGTTTGAATTTGCTCACAGCTTTTGTATTCAATTTCGAACGTCTCAATATATTACGGGGCTTAATCGGACATCCGAGTTAAAAGTTATTGTCCTCTGCATTTGCTAGGAGCTTCCGTTTTCAATTACGAGCGTCTCGATATATTACGGGACTCAATCCAACCTCCGAGTTAAAAGTTATTGTCGTTTGAATTTGCTACGAGCTTGCGTTTTCAATTTCTAGTGTCTTGATATATTACGGGACGTAATCGAACATTCGAGTTAAAAGTTATTGTCGTTTGCATCTGCTCAGAGCTTTTGTTTTCAATGACGAGTATCTCGATATATTACGGGACTCATCCGAGTTAAAAGTGATTGTCGTTTGAATTTGCTACGAGCTTCTGTTTTCAATTTTTATCGTCTTGATATATTACGGGACTCAATCGGACATTCGAGTTAAACATTATTGTCGTTTGCATTTGCTCAGAGCTTCTATATTCAATTTCGAGCGTCTCCATATATTACGGGAGTCAATCGAAAATCCAAGTTCAAAGTTATTGTCGTTTGAATTTGCTACGAGCTTCCGTTTTAAATTTCGAGCGTCTCAATATATACGGGACTCAATCGAACATCCGAGTAAAAAGTTATTCTGGTTAGAATTTTATCACAGCTTCTGTATTCAATTTCGAACGTCTCGATATATTACGGGACTCAATGGGATATCCGAGTTAAAAGTCTTTGTTGTTTGAATTTGCTCTCAGCTTCTGTATTCAGTTTCAAGCGACTCGATATATTACGTGAACCAATCGGACATCCGAGTAAAAAGTTATTGTCATTTTAATTTGCTAAGAGATTTTGTACTCTATTTCGAGCATCTTGATATATTATGGGAGTCAATCGGATATCCGAGCTAAAAGTTATTGTGGTTTGCATTTGCTACAAGCTTCCATTTTCAATTCGAGCGTCTCGATATATTACAAGACTCAATCAGACATACGAGTAAAAAGTTATTGTTGTTTGAATTTTCTCACAGCTTCTTTATTCAATTTCGAGCGTCTCAATATATTACGGGACTTAATCGGACATCCGAGTTAAAAGTGATTGTCGTTTGCATTTGCTACGAGCTTCCGTTTTCAATTACGAGCGTCTCGATATATTACGGGACTCATCCGAGTTAAAAGTTATTTTCGTTTGAATTTGCTACGAGCTTGCGTTTTCAATTTCTAGTGTCTTGATATATTACGGGACTTAATCGAACATTCGAGTTAAAGGTTACTGTCATTTGCATCTGCTCAGAGCTTTCGTTTTCAATGACGAGTGTCTCGATATATTACGGGACTCATCCGAGTTAAGAGTTATTGTCGTTTGAATTTGCTACGAGCTTCTGTTTTCAATTTAAGCGTCTAGATATATTACGGGAGTCAATCGGGCATCCGAGTTAAAATTTATTGTCGTTTGCATTTGCTCAGAGCTTCTATATTCAATTTCGAGCGTCTCGATATATTACGGGACTCAATCGAAAATCCAAGTTCAAAGTTATTGTCGTTTGAATTTGCTACGAACTTCCATTTTAAATTTCGAGCGTCTCGATATATTACCGGACTCATCCGAGTTAAAAGTTATTGTCGTTTGAATTTGCTACGAGCTTCCGTTTTAAATTTCGAGCGTCTCGATATATTACGGGACTCAATCGAACATCCGAGTAAAAAGTTATTGTCGTTAGAATTTTCTCACAACTTTTGTATTCAATTTCGAACGTCTCGATATATTACGGGACTCAAACGGATTTCCAAGCTAAAAGTTATTGTGGTTTGCATTTGCTACGAGCTTCCATTTTCAATTACGAACGTCTCGATATATTATGGGACTCAATCAGACATTCGAGTAAAAAGTTATTGTTGTTTGAATTTGCTCACAGCTTTTGTATTCAATTTCGAACGTCTCAATATATTACGGGACTTAATCGGACATCCGAGTTAAAATTTATTGTCCTCTGCATTTGCTAGGAGCTTCCGTTTTCAATTACTAGCGTCTCGATATATTACGGGACCCAATCCAACCTCCGAGTTAAAAGTTATTGTCGTTTGAATTTGCTACGAGCTTGCGTTTTCAATTTCTAGTGTCTTGATATATTACGGGACTTAATCGAACATTCGAGTTAAAAGTTATTGTCGTTTGCATCTGCTCAGAGCTTTGGTTTTCAATGACGAGTATCTCGATATATTACGGGACTCATCCGAGTTAAAAGTGATTGTCGTTTGAATTTGCTACGAGCTTCTGTTTTAAATTTCGAGCGTCTCGATATATTACGGGACTCAATCGAACAGCCGAGTAAAAAGTTATTGTGGTTAGAATTTTCTCACAGCTTCTGTATTCAATTTCGAACGTGTCGATATATTTCGGGACTCAATGGGATATCCGAGTTACAAGTCTTTGTCGTTTGAATTTGCTCTCAGCTTCTGTATTCAGTTTCGAGCGACTCGATATATTACGTGAACTAATCGGACATCCGAGTAAAAAGTTATTGTCGTTTAATTTGCTAAGAGCTTTTGTACTCTATTTTGAGCATCTTGATATATTACGGGACTCAATCGGATATCCGAGCTAAAAGTTATTGTGGTTTGCATTTGCTACAAGCTTCCATTTTCAATTCGAGCGTCTCGATATATTACAAGACTCAATCGGACATTCGAGTAAAAAGTTATTGTTGTTTGAATTTTCTCACAACTTCTTTATTCAATTTCGAGCGTCTCAATATATTACGGGACTTAATCGGACATCCAAGTTAAAAGTGATTGTCGTTTGCATTTGCAACGAGCTTCAGTTTTCAATTACGAGCGTCTCGATATATTACAGGACTCATCCGAGTTAAAAGTTATTTTTGTTTGAATTTGCTACGAGCTTGTGTTTTCAATTTCTAGTGTCTTGATATATTACGGGACTTAATCGAACATTCGAGTTAAAAGTTATTGTCGTTTGGATCTGCTCGGAGCTTTCGTTTTCAATGACGAGTGTCACGATATATTACGGGACTCATCCGAGTTAAAAGTTATTGTCGTTTGAATTTGCTACGAGCTTTTGTTTTCAATTTTAAGCGTCTTGATATATTACGGGAGTCAATCGGACATCCGAGTTAAAATTTATTTTCGTTTGCATTTGCTCAGAGCTTCATTATTCAATTTCGAGCATCTCGATATATTACGGGACTCAATCGAAAATCCAAGTTCAAAGTTATTGTCGTTTGAATTTGCTACGAACTTCCATTTTAAATTTCGAGCGTCTCGATATATTGCGGGACTCATCCGAGTTAAAAGTTATTGTCGTTTGAATTTGCTACGAGCTTCCATTTTAAATTTCGAGCGTCTCGATATATTACGGGACTCAATCAAACATCCAAGTAAAAAGTTATTGTCGTTAGAATTTTCTCACAACTTTTGTATTCAATTTCGAACGTCTCGATATATTACGTGACCCAATCGGACATCCGAGTAGAAAGTTATTGTCGTTTTAATTTGCTAAGAGCTTCTGTATTCTATTTCGAGCGTCTTGATATATTACGAGACTCAATCGGATATCCGAGCTGAAAGTTATTGTGGTTTGCATTTGCTACGAGCTTCCATTTTCAATTACGAGCGTCTCGATATATTATGGGACTCAATCGGACATTCGAGGAAAAAGTTATTGTTGTTTGAATTTGCTCACAGCTTTTGTATTCAATTTCGAGCGTCTCAATATATTACGGGACTTAATTGGACATCCGAGTTAAAAGTTATTGTCCTTTGCATTTCCTAGGAGCTTCCGTTTTCAATTACGAGCGTCTCGATATATTACGGGACTCAATCCAACCTCTGAGTTAAAAGTTATTGTTGTTTGAATTAGCTACGAGCTTGCATTTTCAATTTCTACTGTCTTGATATATTACGGTACTTAATCGAACATTCGAGTTAAAAGTTATTTTCGTTTGCATCTGCTCAGAGCTTTCATTTTCAATGACGAGTATCTCGATATATTATGGGACTCATCCGAGTTAAAAGTGATTGTCGTTTGAATTCTCTACGAGCTTCTGTTTTCAATTTTTATCGTCTTGATATATTACGGGACTCAATCGGACATTCGAGTTAAACTTTATTGTCATTTGCATTTGGTCAGAGCTTCTATATTCAATTTCGAGGGTCTCGATATATTACGTGACTCAATCGAAAATCCAAGTTCAAAGTTATTGTCGTTTGAATTTGCTACGAGCTTTCATTTTCAATTACGAGCGTCTCGATATATTATGGGACTCAATCGGACATTCGAGTAAAAAGTTATTGTTGTTTGAATTTTCTCACAGCTTCTTTATTCAATTTCGAGCGTCTAAATATATTACGGGACTTAATCGGACATCCGAGTAAAAAGTGATTGTCGTTTGCATTTGCTACGAGCTTCAGTTTTCTATTACGAGCGTCTCGATATATTACGGGACTCATCCGAGTTAAAAGTTATTTTCGTTTGAATTTGCTACGAGCTTGCGTTTTCAATTTCTAGTGTCTTGATATATTACGGGACTTAATCGAACATTCGAGTTAAAGGTTACTGTCATTTGCATCTGCTCAGAGCTTTCGTTTTCAATGACGAGTGTCTCGATATATTACGGGACTCAACCGAGTTAAAAGTTATTGTCGTTTGAATTTGCTACGAGCTTTTGTTTTCAATTTAATCGTCTAGATATATTACGGGAGTCAATCGGACATCCGAGTTAAAATTTATTGTCGTTTGCATTTGCTCAGGGCTTCTATATTCAATTTCGAGCGTCTCGATATATTACGGGACTCAATCGAAAATCCAAGTTCAAAGTTATTGTCGTTTGAATTTGCTACGAACTTCCATTTTAAATTTTGAGCGTCTCGATATATTACGGGACTCATCCGAGTTAAAAGTTATTGTCGTTTGAATTTGCTACGAGCTTCCATTTTAAATTTCGAGCGTCTCGATATATTACGGGACTCAATCGAACATCCGAGGAAAAAGTTATTGTCGTTAGAATCTTCTCACAGCTTCTGTATTCAATTTCGAACGTCTCGATATATTACGGGACCCAATGGGATATCAGAGTTAAAAGTCATTGTCGTTTGAATTTGCTCTCAACTTCTGTATTCAATTTCGAGCGACTCGATATATTACATGACCCAATCGGACATCCGAGTAGAAAGTTATTGTAGTTTTAATTTGCTATGAGCTTCTCTTTTCTATTTCGAGCGTCTTGATATATTACGAGACTCAATCGGATATCCGAGCTAAAAGTTATTGTGGTTTGCATTTGCTACGAGCTTCCATTTTCAATTCGAGCATCTCGATATATTACAAGACTCAATCAGACATTCGAGTAAAAAGTTATGGTTGTTTGAATTTCCTCACAGCTTCTGTATTCAATTTCGAGCATCTCAATATATTACGGGACTTAATCGGACATCCGAGTTAAAAGTTATTGTCCTTTGCATTTGCTAGGAGCTTCCGTTTTCAATTACGAGCGTCTCGATATATTACGGGACTCAATCCAACCTCCGAGTTAAAAGTTATTGTCGTTTGAATTTGCTACGAGCTTGCGTTTTCAATTTCTAGTGTCTTGATTGTAGATGCAATTGGCTTTGATGTTTTGATGATGATCATGATGATGTGTTGAAATTGATGCAAATGGGCTTTTCAAGATTAAAATTCAAGACAATACTTCAAGATTACAAGTCACCACATCAAGATGATCACTAGAATATTAGGAAGGGAATTCCTAATTGAATTAGCAAAGGTTTGGCCAAGTGATTTATATTAAAAAGTGTTTCTCAAAGGTTTTACTCTCTGGTAATCGATTACCAGAGGATGTAATCGATTACCAGTGGCCAAATACGTTTTATAACAGCTATAAAAATTTGAATTTGAAATTTTAGACTGTGTAATCGATTACACAATTTTGGTAATCGATTACCAGCAGTTAGTAAACGTTTTAATTCAAATTTTAAAAGCTGTAATCGATTACACAATTACTGTAATCGATTACCAGACAGGATTTTCAGAAAAATAATTTCAAGAGTCACAACTTTTCAAAGGCTTTATTCATGACCACCATTGGTCTATATATATGTGACTTAAACACGAAATTGCTCAGAGATTTTCAGAACAACAAAGTGTTTATCCTCTCAAAGAGCAAATTCATTTTATCCTCTTAAGAATTCCTTGGCCAATTCAATTGCAATTCATTAAGGAATTATTTGAGTGCTCAATCTGTAAAATCCATCTCTTTCTAGAGAGATTTGTTCCTCTTCTTCTTCTCATTCTCTAAGGGATTAAGAGACTGTGAGTCTCTTGTTGTAAAGGATCTCTAAACACAAAGGAAGGATTGTCCTTGTGTGTTTAGAACTTGTAAAAGGAATTTACAAGATAGTGGAACTCTCAAGCGGGTTGCTTGGGGACTGGACGTAGGCACAAGGGTGTGGCCGAACCAGTATAAAACTGAGTTTGCATTTTCTCTTCCCTTAATCTCCTTTATTTATTATTGCTTTATCTTCATATTCAAGTTGCTTCATTTGAATTAATATTTAAGAAGATTGTCATTAAGGGAATTCATAACTTGAGTAAAAAGTGAAATAGATTTTTAATTAGGGGAAACAGTTTGGGATATCTTAATTCAACCCCCCCTTCTTAAGATATCTGAGGCCACTTGTCTAACAAGTGGTATCAAAGCTTCATTCTTGTACAAAGTTTAGAAGCTTCAAGAAAAAGATGGCCTCGGCAAATTCCTTATTTCCAGAAGGGAATTCTATCAATAGACCTCCAATCTTTAATGGAGAGGGTTACCACTACTGGAAAACCCGAATGCAAATTTTTATCGAGGCAATAGATCTAAATATCTGGGAAGCCATAGAAATAGGGCCTTATATACCCACCACAGTAGAAAGAGTTTCAATAGATGGTAGTTCATCAAGTGAAAGCATAACCATAGAAAAACCTAGAGATAGATGGTCTGAAGAGGATAGAAAACGAGTACAATACAACCTAAAAGCCAAAAACATAATAACATCTGCCCTAGGAATGGATGAATATTTCAGAGTTTCAAATTGTAAGAGTGCTAAGGAAATGTGGGACACTCTTCAATTAACACATGAAGGAACTACAGATGTTAAAAGATCTAGGATAAATGCACTAACTCATGAGTATGAATTATTTAGAATGAATGCAAATGAAAATATTCAGAGTATGCAAAAGAGATTTACACATATAGTAAATCATCTAGCAGCCTTAGGCAAAGAATTTCAAAATGAAGATCTTATAAACAAGGTGCTAAGATGTTTAAGTAGAGAATGGCAACCCAAAGTAACGGCTATTTTTGAATCAAGAGATTTGTCTAACATGTCTCTTGCCACTTTATTTGGTAAGTTGCAGGAACACGAGATGGAACTATTGAGATTGCACCAAAATGAAGAAAATGACAAGAAAAAGAAAGGAATTGCTCTTAAAGCATCATCCTCAATTCAAGAAGAAAGTGATCAGGATAATGATGCAGATGATGATGATGATCTAAGTCTCTTTGTAAAAAGATTCAACAAATTTCTTAAAGTAAGAGGAAATCAGAGGCGACCAAATTTTAAATCAAAGAGAAGGACAGAAAATTCATCCTCTACTCTAAAATGCTTTGAATGCAATCAACCTGGACATCTGAGGGTTGATTGTCCCATCTTCAAGAAAAAGATGGAAAAATCTGAAAAGAAAAATCATAGTGAGAAGAAACTAAAGAAAGCATACATCACATGGGATGAAAATGATTTGGAATCCTCTGAAGATTCTGAAAATGAAGAGATAAATCTTTGCCTTATGGCCAAAAGTTACGAAAGTGATGAAGAGGTAACATCTTCAAACAACTTATCTATTTCTTTTGATGAATTGCAAGATGCATTTGCTGATTTGCATAAAGAATCAATTAAACTTGCAAAATTAGTTTCATCATCAAAGAAAACAATTTCAAATTTAGAAAATGAAATTTCGAAATTAAACAAAGAATTAGATCTTCTTAGAAATGAAGTCTCAATCTCTAAAACAAATGAAAAAGTTAATATCTCCACTATTAATGACAAGAAAATAACAGATTCTTGTAGTTGCTGTGATAAATATGTAAAAGAAATTAAAGAGTTAAAAAATTCACTTGCAAAATTTTCATATAGTAGAAATAATTTGGATGTTATATTAAGTAAACAAAGATATGTGTCTAATAAAAATGGACTAGGATATAAATCTGAAAAACTACAAAAGGTTCATAAAAACTTTTCCACTTCCACACAAAAATGTAATTCTAATTCTATCACTTGTTTTTACTGTGGAAGAAGAGGACATGGCATATCAACTTGCTACTTCAAGAAAAATTACAGTAACATTAAAATGATATGGGTCCCAAAAGGATCCTCAGTTTATACTAACATGCAAGGACCCAATAAAATTTGGGTACCTAAGTCAAAAACTTGATTATGCAGGTATCTTTGAGAAAGAAGTGGTACATAGATAGCGGATGCTCAAAACATATGACTGGAGATGCATCAAATTTTACACATATATCTCCAAAGAAAAGCGGGCATGTAACATATGGTGACAACAACAAAGGTAGAATTCTTGGAGTGGGTAAAATAGGTACAAATTCTTCAAACTCCATTGAAAATGTTCTACTTGTTGAAGGCCTTAAGCACAGCCTGCTTAGCGTTAGTCAACTATGTGACAAAGGCTATCTAGTATCATTTGATTCTCAGAAATGTCTTATAGAACATAAGCATGACATTAATATAAAGCATGTAGGACATAGAGTCAATAATGTTTACATGATAGACTTAAGCATAAAACAAGAAAACAATCATTGCTTTCTTAGTAAAGATGATGATCCATGGTTATGGCATAAAAGAATTGCTCACATAAACATGGATCACTTAAATAAATTAATTTCAAAAGATTTAGTAGTTGGTTTGCCTAAATTGAAATTTGAAAGAGATAAACTATGCGATGCATGTCAAAAGGGCAAACAAACAAGAGTCTCATTCAAATCTAAAAATGTTGTTTCAACCACTCGACCATTACAGTTATTGCATATGGATCTATTTGGTCCATCTAGAACCATGAGTTTTGGAGGAAATTACTATGCTTTAGTTATAGTTGATGATTTCTCTAGATATACTTGGACATTATTTATTACACATAAAAGTGATTCATTCCAAGCATTTAGGAAACTTGCTAAAGTTATACAAAACAAGAAAAATCTCAAGATTGCATCCATTAGAAGTGATCATGGGGGTGAATTTGAAAATAAAGATTTTGAATTATTTTGTGATGAACATGGTATTGAACATAATTTTTCTGCACCAAGAACCCTTCAACAAAATGGAGTTGTTGAGAGGAAAAATAGGTCATTGGAAGAAATTGCAAGAACTTTATTAAATGATACTTCTCTTCCAAAGTATTTTTGGGCTGAAGCTGTCAATACTGCATGTTACATCATGAATAGAGCCTTGATAAGACCTATTTTAAAGAAAACCCCATATGAGTTATTTAATGGTAGAAAACCTAATATTTCTCATCTACATGTTTTTGGTTGCAAGTGCTTTGTACTTAATAATGGTAAAGATAATCTAGGAAAATTCGATGCAAAATCTGATGAAGGCATTTTTCTTGGATATTCTTTACAAAGCAAAGCATATAGAATATATAATAAGAGAACTATGAATATAGAGGAATCCATTCATGTTACCTTTGATGAATCTAATGCTATATTGTCAACAAAGAATATGCTAGATGACATTGCAGATTCTTTAGAACATATGAACATTCATGAACAAGATTCCAAAGGAAATGACAAAGGAAACAATGAAGATCCTCCAGAAGAAGGCAAATCCAATGATGCACTTCCAAGAGAATGGAAAACTTCAAGAGATCATCCCCTCGACAACATTATTGGTGATATCTCAAAAGGGGTAACAACTAGACACTCTCTGAAAGAATTATGCAATAATATGGCTTTTGTATCCATGATTGAACCTAAAAATATAAAAGAAGCCATAATAGATGATAATTGGATCATTGCCATGCAAGAAGAATTAAACCAATTTGAAAGAAATAATGTGTGGAAATTAGTAGAAAAACCTGAAAATTATCCTATCATAGGAACAAAATGGGTTTTTAGAAATAAATTAGATGAACATGGTATAATTATTAGAAATAAAGCCAGGTTAGTAGCGAAAGGGTACAATCAAGAAGAAGGAATAGACTATGAAGAAACATATGCTCCTGTTGCAAGATTAGAAGCCATTAGAATGCTATTGGCATATGCATCCATAATGAATTTTAAACTTTATCAAATGGATGTTAAGAGTGCCTTTCTAAATGGCTTAATTCAAGAAGAGGTATATGTTGAACAACCCCCTGGTTTTGAAATTTCTGATAAACCAAACCATGTTTATAAATTAAAAAAGGCTCTTTATGGTTTGAAACAAGCCCCTAGGGCATGGTATGAACGATTAAGTAATTTTCTTCTAGAAAAAGAATTCTCCAGAGGTAAAGTGGATACCACATTATTCATAAAGAGAAAGCATAATGATATTTTGTTGGTTCAAATATATGTTGATGATATAATTTTTGGATCCACTAATGATTCATTGTGCAAGGAGTTTTCCCTTGATATGCAAAGTGAATTTGAAATGTCAATGATGGGAGAACTAAAGTACTTTCTGGGATTACAAATCAAGCAAACTCAAGAAGGTATATTCATCAATCAATCCAAATACTGCAAGGAATTGATCAAAAGATTTGGGATGGATAGTGCAAAACACATGTCTACACCGATGAGCACTAATTGTTACTTAGATAAAGATGAATCTGGTCAGTCTATAGACATAAAACAATATCGAGGTATGATCAGATCTCTTCTTTATTTATCTGCTAGTAGACCTGATATTATGTTTAGTGTATGCATGTGTGCTAGGTTTCAATCCAACCCCAAACAATCACATTTAAGTGTAGTAAAGAGAATCATGAGATATCTATTAGGAACAATCAATTTAGGATTATGGTATCCTAAGAATTCAACATGTAACTTAATAGGATATTCTGATTCTGATTTTGCCGGATCTAAAACTGATAGAAAAAGTACAAGTGGAACTTGTCAATTTATTGGATCGGCTCTTGTCTCATGGCATAGTAAGAAACAAAACAGTGTTGCTTTATCTACTGCTGAAGCGGAGTATATCTCTGCCGGTAGTTGTTGTGCACAGATTTTATGGATGAAGCAACAATTATCTGACTATGGCATCATTCTTGATCGCATACCTATTAAGTGTGATAGTACTAGTGCCATAAATCTATCCAAAAACCTAGTTCAACATTCAAGAACTAAACATATAGAGATTAGACACCACTTTCTTAGAGATCATGTCTTAAAGGGAGATTGTGTATTAGAATTTGTTGATACTAAGAATCAACTTGCTGATATTTTCACTAAACCTCTCCCCAAGGAAGTGTTCTTCTCTATTAGAAGAGAATTAGGTCTCTTAGATGTAAGAGATTTAGAAAAATAGGGATTGATTGGTTGATTAATTAGTTGATTTACTTTTACCTTTTGATTGTAGATTATTTTGTTTGATCTTGTTTGAATTCTTGTATTTATGATAGAATTTATGATTTCTTGTGTATATAGTAATTGAATGATTGAATTTAGTGTATTAATAGTGAAAATTAGTCATATAGGATGTATTTGAGCATAAATATAGATATTCTCTTAGAAGCTAGCCTAGGATAGGCTCTGGTAATTGATTACCATCCAGTGTAATCGATTACACATGAACAGGCAGCCTGTAATCGATTACAACATCCTGTAATCGATTACCAGAAGGCTTATTGGGCCTGTAATCGATTACCAATACCTGTAATCGATTACAATGCGTCATCTTCTATAAATACTCACGAAATCAGAGCTGCTGCGCAGCCAAAGCTTCCTCCACGTTTTCCTCCATACCTAGAACTTCAAACCTTCGATTCTCACTCAATTCTTCACCAAATCACGTACCGTAAAGCCCAATCTTCCTCTTTTTCACTCCTCTTTCACTTCAACCGATCAAAATCCAGAAAAACTTCATCAAATGGCAGAGCCATCAAAGAAGAGAAAGGGATCATCCTTCACCGCTACCGCTGCTGCCCATCGCCGTCACGGCCCATCCGGAGCACCCACAACACCTATTCCTCCTTCTTTGTCATCTCCAAGATCATCAACACTGTTTTCATCCGATGATCAACGTCTACGGTACCTTTCTCAGTTTTCTTCTAGAATAATCTTAGACCCTAAGTACCTAGACGTAGAGTTCTTTAATGATGAAACGTTTGATTGCTATCAAGTGTTTCAAAATTCTGGTCTTGTTGATTTCATGTCATTAAAATTGCCATATTATCCTGAACTTGTAAAGGTCTTCTACTGCAATTTAAATATTCAGGATGGTATTATTATGTCTGAGGTGCATGGTACTTCTATGATCATTGATCAGTCACTTTTCTTTTCTTTGACTCATTTACCCAGTCAAGGTGCACCTTTTGAGGGCACCATTGTTGATGACTGGAAATTCGATTATTCAAGTCATGATGCTCGTCGCATGGTCTGCAATGATCAAGCTGAAATGACCGGTAGATCGCTGGCCGGGTCATTAACCTTTGATAATCGCATCATGCATTATATCATTGTTAGAATTTTGCTTCCTCGGTCTTCAAATTTAGCACAAGCCTCTGAGGAGGATTTGATTCTTATGTGGGCTTTTCTAACCGGTCGTCAGATCGACTGGGCCCATTTGATTCGGTACCGAATGCATAAGGCATTACGGGCCAATGCACCTCTTCCTTATCCACATTTGATTACTCTGTTTTTGCGTCATTTTCAAATTCCGCTTGATGATGAACCCTTTGTTCAAGTCAAGCGTTCCTTTGCCGTTGGTGCTGGTGCAGTGACCTCCTTTGGGTATCGTAAAGATCGGAATGGACAATGGCTGAAGAAGGATGCACTCCCTCCTCAAGATGAACGTACTCCTTCACCTCCTCCTCAACGTGAAGATTCCGCACTCATGAATGAAGTCCTCTCCGAATTACGGGGTCTTCGTTCTTATGTTGGTGACCGCTTCGACTCGTTAGATTCACACTTTGTCGGTATGGACATTCGTCTTACACAGCTTGAAGAGGATGTCGGATACATTCGTCAGAGTTTCGATCTTCCACCACCACCTCCGTCTTCTTAGATTTTAGGTTTCTGATTATTTATCTTTTATAAGCCGTGTATTTTGGCTTTTAGTTTCTTAGAATTTACATTATTATGCTAAGTACTTTGCTTATTTATCTTGTGGTTTTAAATTTCAGTCTTGGATGTTTTGTGGTTGTTGACATTTTATGTTATTTGAATTCTGGTTTGATTATTTCTTGTTTATGAGTTTGGCTTATTATATTTAATACTCTGATACTTATATCTTGCTACTCCATTATTATAACTGTGTTGATTTCCGAGTTCTTTGGCTTTTTGATGTTGCCAAAGGGGGAGAAAAGGTTGTAGAAAAAGCTTAAGAAAAAGCTTAACAAACTTAGAAATCAAGTGATCATGTATTCCGAAATATAGGGGGAGTAAACGAATGCACATTTTATCTATATACAATTGTTTGTTGCTTGCTTGAATCTTGATTTCAGGTATTGTATTGTCATCATCAAAAAGGGGGAGATTGTAGATGCAATTGGCTTTGATGTTTTGATGATGATCATGATGATGTGTTGAAATTGATGCAAATGGGCTTTTCAAGATTAAAATTCAAGACAATACTTCAAGATTACAAGTCACCACATCAAGATGATCACTAGAATATTAGGAAGGGAATTCCTAATTGAATTAGCAAAGGTTTGGCCAAGTGATTTATATTAAAAAGTGTTTCTCAAAGGTTTTACTCTCTGGTAATCGATTACCAGAGGATGTAATCGATTACCAGTGGCCAAATACATTTTATAACAGCTATAAAAATTTGAATTTGAAATTTTAGACTGTGTAATCGATTACACAATTTTGGTAATCGATTACCAGCAGTTAGTAAACGTTTTAATTCAAATTTTAAAAGCTGTAATCGATTACACAATTACTGTAATCGATTACCAGACAGGATTTTCAGAAAAATAATTTCAAGAGTCACAACTTTTCAAAGGCTTTATTCATGACCACCATTGGTCTATATATATGTGACTTAAACACGAAATTGCTCAGAGATTTTCAGAACAACAAAGTGTTTATCCTCTCAAAGAGCAAATTCATTTTATCCTCTTAAGAATTCCTTGGCCAATTCAATTGCAATTCATTAAGGAATTATTTGAGTGCTCAATCTGTAAAATCCATCTCTTTCTAGAGAGATTTGTTCCTCTTCTTCTTCTCATTCTCTAAGGGATTAAGAGACTGTGAGTCTCTTGTTGTAAAGGATCTCTAAACACAAAGGAAGGATTGTCCTTGTGTGTTTAGAACTTGTAAAAGGAATTTACAAGATAGTGGAACTCTCAAGCGGGTTGCTTGGGGACTGGACGTAGGCACAAGGGTGTGGCCGATCCAGTATAAAACTGAGTTTGCATTTTCTCTTCCCTTAATCTCCTTTATTTATTATTGCTTTATCTTCATATTCAAGTTGCTTCATTTGAATTAATATCTAAGAAGATTGTCATTAAGGGAATTCATAACTTGAGTAAAAAGTGAAATAGATTTTTAATTAGGGGAAACAGCTTGGGATATCTTAATTCAACCCCCCCTTCTTAAGATATCTGAGGCCACTTGTCTAACATTGATATATTACGGGATTTAATCGAACATTCGAGTTAAAAGTTACTGTCGTTTGCATCAGCTCAGAGTTTTCGTTTTCAATGACGAGTGTCTCGATATATTACGGGACTCATCCGAGTTAAAAGTTATTGTCTTTTGAATTTGCTACGACCATCTGTTTTCAATTTTAAGCGTCTTGATATATTACGGGAGTCAATCGGACATCCGAGTAAAAATTTATTGTCGTTTGCATTTGCTCAGAGCTTCTATATTCAATTTCGAGCGTCTCGATATATTACGGGACTCAATCGAAAATCCAAGTTCAAAGTTATTGTCGTTTGAATTTGCTACGAACTTCCATTTTAAATTTCGAGCGTCTCGATATATTACGGGACTCATCCGAGTTAAAAGTTATTGTCGTTTGAATTTGCTACGAGCTTCCGTTTTAAATTTCGAGCGTCTCTATATATTACGGGACTCAATCGAACATCCGAGTAAAAAGTTATTGTCGTTAGAATTTTCTTACAGCTTTTGTATTCAATTTCGAACGTCTCGATATATTACGGGACTCAATGCGATATAAGAGTTAAAATTCATTGTCGTTTGAATTTCCTCTCAGCTTCTGTATTCAATTTCGAGCGACTCGATATATTACATGACCCAATCGGACATCCGAGTAGAAAGTTATTGTAGTTTTAATTTGCTATGAGCTTCTCTATTCTATTTCGAGCGTCTTGATATATTACGGGACTCAATCGGATATCCGAGCTAAAAGTTATTGTGGTTTGCATTTGCTACGAGCTTCCATTTTCAATTCGAGCATCTCGATATATTACAAGACTCAATCGGACATTCGAGTAAAAAGTTATTGTTGTTTGAATTTCCTCACAGCTTCTGTATTCAATTTCGAGCATGTCAATATATTACGGGACTTAATCGGACATCCGAGTTAAAAGTTATTGTCCTTTGCATTTGCTAGGAGCTTCCGTTTTCAATTACGAGCGTCTCGATATATTACGGGACTCAATCCAACCTCCGAGTTAAAAGTTATTGTCGTTTGAATTTGCTACGAGCTTGCGTTTTCAATTTCTAGTGTCTTGATATATTACGGGACTTAATCGAACATTCGAGTTAAAAGTTATTGTCGTTTGCATCTGCTCAGAGTTTTCGTTTTCAATGACGAGTGTCTCGATATATTACGGGACTCATCCGAGTTAAAAGTTATTGTCTTTTGAATTTGCTACGAGCATCTGTTTTCAATTTTAAGCGTCTAGATATATTACGGGAGTCAATCGGACATCTGCGTAAAAATTTATTGTCGTTTGCATTTTCTCAGAGCTTCTATATTCAATTTCGAGCGTCTCGATATATTACGGGACTCAATCGAAAATCCAAGTTCAAAGTTATTGTCGTTTGAATTTGCTACGAACTTCCATTTTAAATTTCGAGCGTCTCGATATATTACGGGACTAATCTGAGTTAAAAGTTCTTGTCGTTTGAATTTCCTACGAGCTTCCGTTTTAAATTTCGAGCGTCTCGGTATATTACGGGACTCAATCGAACATCCGAGTAAAAAGTTATTGTCGTTAGAATTTTCTTACAGCTTTTGTATTCAATTTCGAACGTGTCGATATATTACGGGACTCAATGGGATATAAGAGTTAAAAGTCATGGTCGTTTGAATTTGCTCTCAGCTTCTGTATTCAATTTCGAGCGACTCGATATATTACGTGACCCTATCGGACATCCGAGTAGAAAGTTATTGTAGTTTTAATTTGCTATGAGCTTCTGTATTCTATTTCGAGCGTCTTGATATATTATGGGACTCAATCGGATATCCGAGCTAAAAGTTATTGTGGTTTGCATTTGCTACGAGCTTCCATTTTCAATTAGAGCATCTCGATATATTACAAGACTCAATCGAACATTCGAGTAAAAAGTTATTGTTGTTTGAATTTTCTCACAGATTCTTTATTCAATTTCGAGCGTCTCAATATATTATGGGACTTAATCGGACATCCGAGTTAAAAGTGATTGTCGTTTGCATTTGCGACGAGCTTCAGTTTTCATTTACGAGCGTCTCGATATATTACGGGACTCATCCGAGTTAAAAGTTATTTTCGTTTGAATTTGCTACGAGCTTACGTTTTCAATTTCAAGTGTCTTGATATATTACGAGACTTAATCGAACACTCGAGTTAAAAGTTACTGTCGTTTGCATCTGCTCAGAGCTTTCGTTTTCAATGACGAGTGTCTCGATATATTACGGGACTCATCCGAGTTAAAAGTTATTGTCGTTTGAATTTGCTACGAGCTTCTGTTTTCAATTTTAAGCGTTTAGATATATTACGGGAGTCAATCGGACATCCGAGTTAAAATTTATTGTCATTTGCATTTGCTCAGAGCTTCTATATTCAATTTCGAGCGTCTCGATATATTACGGGACTCAATCGAAAATCCAAGTTCAAAGTTATTGTCGTTTGAATTTGCTACGAACTTCCATTTTAAATTTCGAGCGTCTCGATATATTTCGGGACTCATCCGAGTTAAAAGTGATTGTCGTTTGCATTTGCGACGAGCTTCAGTTTTCAATTATGAGCGTCTCGATATATTACGGGACTCATCCGAGTTAAAAGTTATTTTCGTTTGAATTTGCTACGAGCTTACATTTTCAATTTCTAGTGTCTTGATATATTACGAGACTTAATCGAACATTCGAGTTAAAAGATAGTGTCGTTTGCATCTGCTCAGAGCTTTTGTTTTCAATGACGAGTGTCTCGATATATTACGGGACTCATCCGAGTTAAAAGTGATTGTCTTTGAAAGTCATTGTCGTTTGAATTTGCTCTCAGCTTCTGTATTCAATTTCGAGCGACTCGATATATTACGTGACCCAATCGGATATCCGAGTAGAAAGTTATTGTCGTTTTAATTTGCTAAGAGCTTCTGTATTCTATTTCGAGCGTCTTGATATATTACGGTACTCAATCGGATATCCGAGCTAAAAGTTATTGTCCTTCGCATTTGCTACGAGCTTCCGTTTTCAATTACGAGCGTCTCGATATATTACGGGACTCAATCCAACCTCCGAGTTAAAAGTTATTGTCGTTAGAATTTGCTACGAGCTTGCGTTTTCAATTTCTAGTGTCTTGATATATTACGGGACTTAATCGAACATTCGAGTTAAAAGTTATTGTCGTTTGGATCTGCTCAGAGATTTCGTTTTTAATGACGAGTGTCTCGATATATTACGAGACTCATCCGAGTTAAAAGGGATTGTCGTTTGAATTTGCTACGAGCTTCTGTTTTCAATTTTTATCGTCTTGATATATTACGGGACTCAATCAAACATCCGAGTTAAATTTTATTGTCGTTTGCATTTGCTCAGAGCTTCTATATTCAATTTCGAGCGTCTCGATATATTACGTGACTCAATCAAAAATCCACGTTCAAATTTATTGTCGTTTGAATTTGCTACGAACTTCCGTTTTAAATTTCGAGCGTCTCGATATATTACGGGACTCATCCGAGTTAAAAGTAATTGTCGTTTGAATTTGCTACGAGCTTCCGTTTTAAATTTTGAGCGTCTCGATATATTACGGGACTCAATCGAACATCCGAGGAAAAAGTTATTGTCGTTAGAATTTTCTCACAGCTTTTGTATTCAATTTCGAACGTCTCGATATATTACGGGACTCAATGGGATATCAGAGTTAAAAGTCATTGTCGTTTGAATTTGCTCTCAGCTTTTGTATTCAATTTCGAGCGACTCGATATACTACATGACCCAATCGGACATCCGAGTAGAAAGTTATTGTCGTTTTAATTTTCTAAGAGCTTCTGTATTCTATTTCGAGCGTCTTGATATATTACGGGACTCAATCAGATATCCGGGCTAAAAGTTATTGTGGTTTGCATTTGCTACGAGCTTCCATTTTCAATTACGAGCGTCTGGATATATTACGGGACTCAATCGGACATTCGAGTAAAAAGTTATTGTTGTTTGAATTTGCTCACAGCTTATGTATTCATTTTCGAGCGTCTCAATATATTACGGGACTTAATCGGACATCCGAGTTAAAATTTATTGTCATTTGCATTTTCTACGAGCTTCCGTTTTCAATTACGAGCGTCTCGATATATTACTGGACTCAATCCAACCTCCGAGTTAAAAGTTATTGTCATTTGAATTGGCTACAAGCTTGCGTTTTCAATTTCTAGTGTCTTGATATATTACCGGACTTAATCGAACATTCGAGTTAAAAGTTATTGTCGTCTGCATTTGCTCAGAGCTTTCGTTTTCAATGACGAGTGTCTCGATATATTACGGGAGTCATCCGAGTTAAAAGTTATTGTCGTTTGAATTTTCTACGAGCTTTTGTTTTCAATTTTAAGTGTCTTGATATATTACGGGACTCAATCGGACATCCGAGTTAAAATTTATTGTCGTTTGCATTTGCTCAGAGCTTCTATACTCAATATCAAGCGTCTCGATATATTAAGGGATTCAATCGAAAATCCAAGTTCAAAGTTATTGTCGTTTGAATTTGCTATGAGCTTCCGTTTTAAATTTTGAGCGTCTCGATATATTACGGGACTCAATCAAAAAACCGAGTAAAAAGTTATTGTCGTTAGAGTTTTCTCACAGCTTCTCTATTCTATTTCGAGCGTCTTGATATATTACGGGACTCAATCGGATATCCGAGCTAAAAGTTATTGTGGTTTGCATTTGCTACGAGCTTCCATTTTCAATTCGAGCATCTCGATATATTACAAGACTCAATCGGACATTCGAGTAAAAAGTTATTGTTGTTTGAATTTTCTCACAGCTTCTAAATTCAATTTCGAGCGTCTCAATATATTACGGGACTTAATCGGACATCCGAGTTAAAAGTGATTGTCGTTTGCATTTGCGACAAGCTTCAGTTTTCAATTACGAGCGTCTCGATATGTTACGGGACTCATCCAAGTTAAAAGTTATTTTCGTTTGAATTTGCTACGAGCTTACGTTTTCAATTTCTAGTGTCTTGATATATTACGAGACTTAATCGAACATTCGAGTTAAAAGTTACTGTCGTTTGCATCTGCTCAGAGCTTTCGTTTTCAATGACGAGTGTCTCGATATATTACGAGACTCATCCGAGTTAAAAGTGATTGTCGTTTGAAAGTCATTGTCGTTTGAATTTGCTCTCAGCTTCTGTATTCAGTTTCGAGCGACTCGGTATATTACGTGACCCAATCGGATATCCGAGTAGAAAGTTATTGTCGTTTTAATTTGCTAAGAGCTTCTGTATTCTATTTCGAGCGTCTTGATATATTATGGGACTCAATCGGATATCCGAGCTCAAAGTTATTGTCCTTCGCATTTGCTACGAGCTTCCGTTTTGAATTACGAGCATCTCGATATATTACGGGACTCAATCCAACCTCCGAGCTAAAAGTTATTGTCATTTGAATTGGCAACAAGCTTGCGTTTTCAATTTCTAGTGTCTTGATATATTACGGGACTTAATCGAACATTCGAGTTAAAAGTTATTGTCGTCTGCATTTGCTCAGAGCTTTCGTTTTCAATGACGAGTGTCTCGATATATTACGGGAGTCATCCGAGTTAAAAGTTATTGTCGTTTGAATTTGCTACGAGCTTTTGTTTTCAATTTTAAGTGTCTTGATATATTACGGGACTCAATCGGACATCCGAGTTAAAATTTATTGTCGTTTGCATTTGCTCAGAGCTTCTATACTCAACTTCAAGCATCTCGATATATTAAGGGATTCAATCGAAAATCCAAGTTCAAAGTTATTGTCGTTTGAATTTGCTACGAGCTTCCGTTTTAAATTTTGAGCGTCTCGATATATTACGGGACTCAATCGAACATCCGAGTAAAAAGTTATTGTCGTTAGAATTTTCTCACAGCTTCTTTATTCAATTTCGAACGTCTCAATATATTACGAGACTCAATGTGATATCCGAGTTAAAAGTCATTGTCGTTTGAATTTGCTCTCAGCTTCTGTATTCAGTTTCGAGCGACTCGGTATATTACGTAACCCAATCGCACATCCGAGTAGAAAGTTATTGTCTTTTTAATTTGCTAAGAGCTTCTGTATTCAATTTCGAGCGTCTCAATATATTACGGGACTCAATCGGACATCCGAGTTAAAAGTGATTGTCGTTTGCATTTGCGACGAGCTTCAGTTTTCAATTACGAGCGTTTTGATATATTACGGGACTCAATGGGATATCAGAGTTAAAAGTCATTGTCGTATGAATTTGCTTTCAGCTTCTGTATTAAATTTCGAGTGACTTGATATGTTACGTGACCCAATCGGACATCCGAATAGAAAGTTATTGTCGTTTTAATTTTCTAAGAGCTTTTGTATTCTATTTCGAGCGTCTTGATATATTACGGGACTCAATCGGATATCCGAGCTAAAAGTTATTGTGGTTTGCATTTGCTACGAGCTTCCATTTTCAATTACGAGCGTCTCGATATATTTCGGGACTCAATCGGACATTCGAGTAAAAAGTTATTGTTGTTTGAATTTGCTCACAGCTTCTATATTCAATTTCGAGCATCTCAATATATTATGGGACTTAATCGGACATCCGAGTTAAAAGTTATTGTCGTTTGCATTTGCTACAAACTTCCGTTTTCAATTACGAGTGTCTCTTTATATTACGGGACTCCATCCAACCTCCGATTTAAAAGTTATTGTCGTTTGAATTTGCTACGAGCTTACGTTTTCAATTTCTAGTGTCTTGATATCTTACGGGACTTAATCAAACATTCGAGTTAAAAGTTATTGTTGTTTGAATTTCCTATGAACTTCCGTTTGAAATTTCGAGCGTCTCGATATATTACGGGACTTATCCGAGTTAAAAGTTATTGTCGTTTGAATTTGCTACGAGCTTCCGTTTTAAATTTCGAGCGTCTCAATATATTATGGGACTCAATCCAACCTCCGAGTTAAAAGTTATTGTCGTTTGAATTTTCTACGAGCTTACGTTTTCAATTTCTAGTGTCTTGATATCTTACGGGACTTAATCGAACATTTGAGTTAAAAGTTATTGTCGTTTGCATCTGCTCAGAGCTTTCGTTTTCAATGACGAGTGTCTCGATATATTACGGGACTCATCCGAGTTAAAAGTTATTGTCGTTTGAATTTGCTACAAGCTTCTGTTTTCAATTTTAAGCGTCTAGATATTTTACGGGACTCAATCGGACATCCGAGTTAAAATTTATTGTCGTTTGCATTTGCTACAAGCTTCCATTTTCAATTACGAGCGTCTCGATATATTTCGGGACTTAATCGGACATTCGAGTAAAAAGTTATTGTTGTTTGAATTTGCTCAGAGCTTCTATACTCAATTTCAAGCCTCTCGATATATTAAGGGATTCAATCGAAAATCCAAGTTCAAAGTTATTGTCGTTTGAATTTGCTACGAGCTTCCGTTTTAAATTTTGAGCGTCTCAATATATTACGGGACTCAATCGAACATCCGAGTAAAAAGTTATTGTCGTTAGAATTTTCTCACAGCTTCTGTATTCAATTTTGAACGTCTCAATATATTACGGGACTCAATGGGATATCCGAGTTAAAAGTCATTGTCGTTCGAATTTGCTCTCAGCTTCTGTATTAAGTTTCGAGCGACTCGGTATATTACGTAACCCAATCGGACATCCGAGTAGAAAGTTATTGTCGTTTGAATTGACTACGAGATTGCGTTTTCAATTTCTAGTGTCTTGATATATTACGGGACATAATTGATGGAAGCTTGCTTGTGAAGCTTCTATGGAGGCTGGATCTTTGAGCTTCAATGAGGTCCTTCAATGGTGATTTTTCACCATGGAGATGCAGCGGAAGGCAAAGGAGAAGAGGATAGGGGAGGCACCATCCACTAGGGAATAAGCCAAGGAAGAAAGAGCTTCACCACCAAGAATTGCCTTGGATAAGAAGCTTGAAGAGGATGCTTTAATGGAGGAAAAGAAAGAGAGAAGGGGGGGAGCACGAAATTGAAGGAATAAAAGAGGGAAAGAAGTGGAACTTTGAAGTGTATCTCATAAGACTTTCATTCATCAAAGTTACCACAAGTGTTACACATGCTTCTATTTATAGACTAGGTAGCTTCCTTGAGAAGATTTCTTGAGAAAACTTCCTTGAGAAGCTTCTTTGAGAAAACTTCCTTGAGAAGCTAGAGCTTAGCTACACACACCCCTCTCATAACTAAGCTCACCTCCTTGAGAAGCTTCCTTAAGAAGATTCCTAAAGAAGCTAGAGCTTAGCTACACATACCTCTCTAATAGCTAAGCTCACCTCCTTGAGATGAGAAGCTAGAACTTAGCTACACACCCCCTATAATAGCTAAGCTCACCCCCATGACAAAAAACATGAAAATACAAAAAAAGGTCCTTACTACAAAGACTACTCAAAATGCACAGAAATACAAGGCTAAAACCCTATACTACTAGAATGGCCAAAATACAAGGCCCAAACGAAGGAAAAACCTATTCTAATATTTACAAAGATAAGCGGGCTCATACTTAGCCCATGGGCCCGAAATCTACCCTAAGGCTCATAAGAACCCTAGGGCCTACCCTTGGATCTCTAGCCCAATCTACTTGGAGTCTTCTACCCAATGCCCTTGCGGGATAGGATTGCATCAATAATCGAACATTCGAGTTAAAAAGTTATTGTGGTTTGCATTTGCTACAAGCTTCCATTTTCAGTTACGAGCATTTTGATATATTACGGGACTCAATCGGACATTCGACTAAAAAGTTATTGTTGTTTGAATTTGCTCATAGCTTCTGAATTCAATTTCGAGCGTCTCAATATATTACAGGACTTAATCGGATATCCGAGTTATAAGTTATAGTCGTTTGCATTTGCTACGAGCTTCCGTTTTCAATTACGAGCGTCTCGATATATTACGGGACTCAATCCAACCTCCGAGTTAAAAGTTATTGTCGTTTGAATATGCTACGAGCTTGCGTTTTCAATTTCTAGTGTCTTGATATATTACGGGACTTAATCGCACATTGGAGTTAAAAGTTATTGTCGTCTGCATTTGCTCAGAGCTTTCGTTTTCAATGACAAGTGTCTCGATATATTAAGGGACTCATCCGAGTTAAAAGTTATTGTCGTTTGAATTTGCTACGAGCTTTTGTTTTCAATTTTAAGTGTCTTGATATATTACGGGACTCAATCGGACATCCGAGTTAAAATTTATTGTCGTTTGCATTTGCTCAGAGCTTCTATACTCAATTTCAAGCGTCTCGATATATTAAGAGATTCAATCAAAAATCCAAGTTCAAAGTTATTGTAGTTTGAATTTGCTACGAGCTTCCGTTTTAAATTTTGAGCGTCTCGATATATTACGGGACTCAATCGAAAATCCGAGTAAAACGTTATTGTCGTTAGAATTTTCTCACAGCTTTTGTATTCAATTTCGAACGTCTCAATATATTACGGGACTCAATGGGATATCCGAGTTAAAAGTCATTGTCGTTTGAATTTGCTCTCAGCTTCTGTATTCAGTTTCGAGCGACTCGGTATATTACGTAACCCAATCCGACATTCGAGTAGAAAGTTATTGTCGTTTTAATTTGCTAAGAGCTTCTGTATTCAATTTTGAGCGTCTTGATATATTACAGGACTCAATCGGATATCCGAGCTAAAAGTTATTGTGGTTTGCATTTGCTACAAGCTTCCATTTTCAATTACGAGCGTCTCGATATATTACGGGATTCAATCGGACATTTGAGTAAAAAGTTATTGTTGTTTGAATTTGCTCACAGCTTCTGTATTCAATTTCGAGCGTCTCAATATATTACGGGACTTAATCGGACCTCCGAGTTAAAAGTTATTGTCATTTGCATTTTCTACGAGCTTCCGTTTTCAATTACGAGCGTCTCGATATATTACGGGACTCAATCCAACCTCCGAGTTAAAAGTTATTGTCGTTTGCATTTGCTACGAGCTTCCGTTTTCAATTACGAGCGTCTCGATATATTACGGGACTCAATCCAACCTCCGAGTTAAAAGTTATTGTCGTTTAAATATGCTGCGAGCTTACGTTTTCAATTTCTAGTGTCTTGATATATTACGGGACTTAATCCCACATTCGAGTTAAAAGTTATTGTCGTCTGCATTTGCTAAGAGCTTTCGTTATCAATGACGAGTGTCTAGATATATTAAGGGACTCATCCGAGTTAAAAGTTATTGTCATTTGAATTTGCTACGAGCTCCTGTTTTCAATTTTAAGCGTCTTGATATATTACGCGAGTCAATCGGACATCCGAGTTAAAATTTATTGTTGTTTGCATTTGCTCAGAACTTCTATATTCAATTTCGAGTGTCTCGATATATTACGAGACTCAATCGAAAATCCAAGTTCAAAGTTATTGTCGTTTGAATATGTTACGAGCTTCCGTTTTAAATTTTGAGCATCTCGATATATTTCGGGACTCAATCAAACATCCGAGTAAAAGTTATTCTCGTTAGAATTTTCTCGCAGCTTCTGTATTCAATTTTGAATGTCTTGATATATTACGGGACTCAATGGGATATCCAAGTTAAAAGTCATTGTCGTTTGAATTTGTTCTCAGCTTTTGTATTCAGTTTCGAGCGACTCGATATATTACGTGACCCAATCGGACATCCGAGTAGAAAGTTATTGTCGTTTTAATTTGCTAGGAGCTTCTGTATTCAATTCCGAGCGTCTCAATATATTACGAGACTTAATCGGACATTCGAGTTAAAATTTATTGTCGTTTGCATTTGCTACGAGCTTCCGTTTTCAATTACGAGCGTCTCGATATATTAAGGGACTCAATCCAACCTCCGAGTTAAAAGTTATTGTCGTTAGAGTTTTCTTACAGCTTTTGTATTCAATTTCGAACGTCTCGATATATTACGAGACTCAATGGGATATCTGAGTTAAAAGTCATTGTTGTTTCAGTTTTCTCTCAGCTTCTGTATTCAGTTTCGAGCGACTTGATATATTACGTGACCCAATCGGACATCCGAGTAGAAAGTTATTGTCGTTTTAATTTGCTAAGAGCTTCTGTATTCAATTTCGAGCGTCTTGATATATTACGGAACTCATTCGGATATCCGAGCTAAAAGTTATTATTGTTTGCATTTGCTACAAGCTTCCATTTTCAATCACGAGCGTCTCGATATATTACAGGACTCAATCGGACATTCGAGTAAAAAGTTATTATTGTTTGAATTTGCTCACAGCTTCTGTATTCAATTTCGAGCATCTCAATATATTACGGGACTTAATCGAACATCCGAGTTAAAAGTTATTGTCGTTTGCATTTGCGACGAGCTTCCGTTTTCAATTACGAGCGTCTCGATATATTACGGGACTCAATCCAACCTCCGAGTTAAAATTTATTGTCGTTTGAATTTGCAACGAGCTTCCGTTTTCAACTTTAAGCATCTTGATATGTAACGGGACTCAATCGGATATCCAAGTTAAAATTTATTGTCATTTGCATTTGCTCAGAGCTTCTATATTCAATTTCGAGCATCTCGATATATTACGGGACACAATCGAAAATTCAAGTTCGAAGTTATTGTCGTTTGAATTTGCCATGAGCTTCCGTTTTAAATTTCAAGCGTCTCGATATATTACGGGACTCAATCGAACATCCGAGTAAAAAGTTATTGTCGTTAGAATTTTCTCACAGCTTCTGTATTCAATTCGAGCGTCTCGATATATTACAAGACTCAATCGGACATTCGAGTAAAAAGTTATTGTTGTTTGAATTTTCTCACAGCTTCTTTATTCAATTTCGAGCGTCTCAATATATTACAGGACTTAATCAGACATCCGAGTTAAAAGTTATTGTCATTTGCATTTGCTACGAGCTTCTGTTTTCAATTACGAGCGTCTCGATATATGACGGGACTCAATCGGACATTCGGGTAAAAAGTTATTGTTGTTTCAATTTGCTCACAGCTTCTGTATCCAATTTCGAGCGTCTCAATATATT
The DNA here is from genome assembly GCF_004193775.1 of Glycine soja. Lineage (NCBI taxonomy): Eukaryota > Viridiplantae > Streptophyta > Magnoliopsida > Fabales > Fabaceae > Glycine > Glycine soja. Next base: position 26,286,866 of record NC_041012.1, on the reverse strand, counting down.
ACGGGACTCAATCCAACCTCCGAGTTAAAAGTTATTATCGTTTGAATTTGCTACGAGCTTGCGTTTTCAGTTTCTAGTGTCTTGATATATTACGGGACTTAATCGAACATTCGAGTTAAAATTTATTGTCGTTTGAATCTACTCAGAGCTTTCATTTTCAATGACGAGTGTCTCGATATATTACGGGACTCATCCGAGTTAAAAGTTATTGTCGTTTGAATTTGCTACGAGCTTCTGTTTTCAATTTTAAGCGTCTAGATATATTATGGGACTTAATCGGACATCCGAGTTAAAATTTATTGTCATTTGCATTTGCTCAGAGCTTCTATATTCAATTTCGAGCGTCTCGATATATTACGGGACTCAATCGAAAATCCAAGTTCAAAGTTATTGTCGATTGAATTTGCTACGAACTTCCGATTTAAATTTCGAACATATCGATATATTACGGGACTCATCCGACTTAAAAGTTATTGTCGTTTGAATTTGCTACGAGCTTCCGTCTTAAATTTCGAGCGTCTCGATATATTACGGGACTCAATCGAACATCCGAGTGAAAAGTTATTGTCGTTAGAATTTTCTCACAGCTTCTGTATTCAATTTCGAATGTCTCGATATACTACGGGACTCAATGGGATATCCGAGTTAAAACTCATTGTCGTTTGAATTTTCTCTCAGCTTCTGAATTCAGTTTCGAGCGACTCGATATATTACGGAACTCAATCAGACATTCGGGTAAAAAGTTATTGTTGTTTGAATTTGCTCAGAACTTCTGTATTCAATTTCGAGCGTCTCAATATATTACGGGACTTAATCGGACATCCGAGTTAAAAGTTATTGTCGTTTGCATTTGCTACGAGCTTCCGTTTTCAATTACGAGCGTCTCGATATATTACGGGACTCAATCGAACATTCAAGTAAAAAGTTATTGTTGTTTGAATATGCTCACAGCTTCTGTATTCAATTTCGAGATTCTCAATATATTACGGGACTTAATCGGACATTCGAGTTAAAATTTATTTTCGTTTGCATTTGCTACGAGCTTCCGTTTTCAATTACGAGCGTCTCGATATATTACGGGACTCAATCCAAATTCCGAGTAAAAAGTTATTGTCGTTTGAATTTTCTCACAGCTTCTTTACTCAATTTCGGGCGTCTCAATATATTACATGACTTAATCAGACATCCGAGTTAAAAGTAATTGTCATTTGCATTTGCTACGAGCTTCCGTTTTAAATTACGAGCGTCTCGATATATGACGGGACTCAATCAGACATTCGACTAAAAAGTTATTGTTGTTTGAATCTGCTGACAGCTTCTGTATTCAATTTCGAGCGTCTCAATATATTACGGGACTTAATCGGACATCCGAGTTAAAAGTTATTGCCATTTGCATTTGCTACGAGCTTCCGTTTTCAATTACTAGCGTCTCGATATATTACGGGACTCAATCCAACCTCCGAGTTAAAAGTTATTGTCGTTTGAATTTGCTACGAGCTTTCGTTTTCAATTTCTAGTGTCTTGATATATTACGGGACTTAATCGAACATTTGAGTTAAAAGTTATTGTCGTCTGCATTTGCTCAGGGCTTTCGTTTTCATTGACGAGTGTTTCGATATATTACGAAACTCATCCGAGTTAAAAGTTATTGTCGTTTGAATTTGCTAAGAGCTTTTGTTTTCAATTTTAAGTGTCTTGATATATTACGGGACTCAGTCGGACATCCGAGTTAAAATTTATTATCGTTTGCATTTGCTCAGAGCTTCTATATTCAATTTCGAGCGTCTCGATATATTACCGGACTCAATCGAAAATCCAAGTTCCAAGTTATTGCTGTTTGAATTTGGTACGAACTTCCGTTTTAAATTTCGAGCGTCTCGATATATTACGGGACTCATCCGACTTAAAAGTTATTGTCGTTTGAATTTGCTACGAGCTTCCGTTTTAAATTTTAAGCGTCTCGATATATTACGGGACTCAATCGAACATCCGAGTAAAAAGTTATTGTCGTTAGAATTTTCTCACAGCTTCTGTATTCAATTTCGAATGTCTCGATATACTACGGGACTCAATGGGATATCCGAGTTAAAACTCATTGTTGTTTGAATTTTCTCTCAGCTTCTGAATTCAGTTTCGAGCGACTCGATATATTACGGGACTCAATCAGACATTCGGGTAAAAAGTTATTGTTGTTTGAATTTGCTCATAGCTTCTGTATTCAATTTCGAGCGTCTCAATATATTACGGGACTTAATCGGACATTCGAGTTAAAAGTTATTGTCGTTTGCATTTGCTACGAGCTTCCGTTTTCAATTACGAGAGTCTCGATATATTACGGGACTCAATCGGACATTCAAGTAAAAAGTTATTGTTGTTTGAATATGCTCACAGCTTCTGTATTCAATTTCGAGCGTCTCAATATATTACGGGACTTAATCGGACATTCGAGTTAAAATTTATTTTCGTTTGCATTTGCTACGAGCTTCCGTTTTCAATTACGAGCGTCTCGATATATTACGGGACTCAATCCAAATTCCGAGTAAAAAGTTATTGTCGTTTGAATTTTCTCACAGCTTCTTTATTCAATTTCGGGGGTCTCAATATATTACATGACTTAATCAGACATCCGAGTTAAAAGTTATTGTCATTTGCATTTGCTACGAGCTTCCGATTTAAATTACGAGCGTCTCTATATATGACGGGACTCAATCGGACATTCGACTAAAAAGTTATTGTTGTTTGAATCTGCTGACAGCTTCTGTATTAAATTTCGAGCGTCTCAATATATTACGGGACTTAATCGGACATCCGAGTTAAAAGTTATTGCCATTTGCATTTGCTACGAGCTTCCGTTTTCAATTACTAGCGTCTCGATATATTACGGGACTCAATCCAACCTCCGAGTTAAAAGTTATTGTCGTTTGAATTTGCTACGAGCTTTCGTTTTCAATTTCTAGTGTCTTGATATATTACGGGACTTAATCGAACATTTGAGTTAAAAGTTATTGTCGTCTGCATTTGCTCAGGGCTTTCGTTTTCATTGACGAGTGTTTCGATATATTACGAAACTCATCCGAGTTAAAAGTTATTGTCTTTTGAATTTGCTACGAGCTTTTGTTTTCAATTTTAAGTGTCTTGATATATTACGGGACTCAGTCGGACATCCGAGTTAAAATTTATTGTCGTTTGCATTTGCTCAGAGCTTCTATATTCAATTTCGAGCGTCTCGATATATTACCGGACTCAATCGAAAATCCAAGTTAAAAGTTATTGTCGTTTGAATTTGCTACGAGCTTCTGTTTTCAATTTTAAGCGTCTCGATATATTACGGGACTCATCCGACTTAAAAGTTATTGTCGTTTGAATTTGCTACGAGCTTCTGTTTTCAATATTAAGCGTCTAGATATATTACGGGACTTAATCGGACATCCGAGTTAAAATTTATTGTCATTTGCATTTGCTCACAGCTTCTGTATTCAATTTCGAGCGTCTCAATATATTACGGGACTTAATCGGACATCCGAGTTAAAAGTTATTGTCGTTTGCATTTGCAACGAGCTTCCGTTTTCAATTACGAGCGTCTCGATATATTACGGGACTTAATCAGACATTCAAGTAAAATGTTATTGTTGTTTGAATATGCTCACAGCTTCTGTATTCAATTTCGAGCGTCTCAATATATTACGGGACTTAATCGGACATTCGAGTTAAAATTTATTGCCATTTGCATTTGCTACCAGCTTCCGTTTTCAATTACGAGCGTCTCGATATATTACGGGACTCAATCCAAATTCCGAGTAAAAAGTTATTGTCGTTTGAATTTTCTCACAGCTTCTGTATTCAATTTCGAGTGTCTTGATTTATTACGGGGCTCAATCGGATATCCGAGCTAAAAGTTATTGTGGTTTGCATTTGCTACAAGCTTCCATTTTCAATTCGAGCGTCTCGATATATTACAAGACTCAATCGGACATTCGAGTAAAAAGTTATTGTTGTTTGAATTTTCTCACAGCTTCTTTATTCAATTTCGGGCGTCTCAATATATTACATGACTTAATCAGACATCCGAGTTAAAAGTTATTGTCATCTGCAATTGTTACGAGCTTCTGTTTTAAATTACGAGCGTCTCGATATATTACGGGACTCAATCGGACATTCGAGTAAAAAGTTATTGTTGTTTGAATCTGCTCACAGCTTCTGTATTCAATTTCGAGCGTCTCAATATATTACGGGACTTAATCGGACATCCGAGTTAAAAGTTATTGCCATTTGCATTTGCTACGAGCTTCCGTTTTCAATTACTAGCGTCTCGATATATTACGGGACTCAATCCAACCTCCGAGTTAAAAGTTATTGTCGTTTCAATTTGCTACGAGCTTTCGTTTTCAATTTCTAGTGTCTTGATATATTACGGGACTTAATCGAACATTTGAGTTAAAAGTTATTGTCGTCTGCATTTGCTCAGGGCTTTCGTTTTCATTGACGAGTGTTTCGATATATTACGAAACTCATCCGAGTTAAAAGTTATTGTCGTTTGAATTTGCTACGAGCTTCTGTTTTCAATTTTAAGCGTCTTGATATATTACGGGACTCAGTCGGACATCCGAGTTAAAATTTATTGTCGTTTGCATTTGCTCAGAGCTTCTATATTCAATTTCGAGCGTCTCGATATATTATCGGACTCAATCGAAAATCCAAGTTCAAAGTTATTGTCGTTTGAATTTGCTACGAGCTTCCGTTTTCAATTACGAGCGTCTCGGTATATTACGGGACTCAATCCAACCTCCGAGTTAAAACTTATTATCGTTTGAATTTGCTACGAGCTTGCGTTTTCAGTTTCTAGTGTCTAGATATATTACGGGACTTAATCGGACATCCGAGTTAAAATTTATTGTCTTTTGCATTTGCTCATAGCTTCTATATTCAATTTCTAGCGTCTCGATATATTACGGGACTCAATCGAAAATCCAAGTTCAAAGTTATTGTCGTTTGAATTTGCTACGAACTTCCGTTTTAAATTTCGAGCGTCTCGATATATTACGGGACTCATCCGACTTAAAAGGTATTGTCGTTTGAATTTGCTACGAGCTTCCGTTTTCAATTTCTAGTGTCTTGATATATTACGGGACTTAATCGAACATTTGAGTTAAAAGTTATTGTCGTCTGCATTTGCTCAGGGCTTTCGTTTTCACTGACGAGTGTTTCGATATATTACGAAACTCATCCGAGTTAAAAGTTATTGTCGTTTGAATTTGCTACGAGCTTCTGTTTTCAATTTTAAGCGTCTTGATATATTACGGGACTCAGTCGGACATCCGAGTTAAAATTTATTGTCGTTTGCATTTGCTCAGAGCTTCTATATTCAATTTCGAGCGTCTCGATATATTACCGGACTCAATCGAAAATCCAAGTTAAAAGTTATTGTCGTTTGAATTTGCTACGAGCTTCTGTTTTCAATTTTAAGCGTCTCGATATATTACGGGACTCATCCGACTTAAAAGTTATTGTCGTTTGAATTTGCTACGAGCTTCTGTTTTCAATATTAAGCGTCTAGATATATTACGGGACTTAATCGGACATCCGAGTTAAAATTTATTGTCATTTGCATTTGCTCACAGCTTCTGTATTCAATTTCGAGCGTCTCAATATATTACGGGACTTAATCGGACATCCGAGTTAAAAGTTATTGTCGTTTGCATTTGCAACGAGCTTCCGTTTTCAATTACGAGCGTCTCGATATATTACGGGACTTAATCAGACATTCAAGTAAAATGTTATTGTTGTTTGAATATGCTCACAGCTTCTGTATTCAATTTCGAGCGTCTCAATATATTACGGGACTTAATCGGACATTCGAGTTAAAATTTATTGCCATTTGCATTTGCTACCAGCTTCCGTTTTCAATTACGAGCGTCTCGATATATTACATGACATAATCAGACATCCGAGTTAAAAGTTATTGTCATTTGCATTTGCTACGAGCTTCCGTTTTAAATTACGAGCGTCTCGATATATTGCGGGACTCAATTGGACATTCGAGTAAAAAGTTATTGTTGTTTGAATCTGCTCACAGCTTCTGTATTCAATTTCGAGCGTCTCAATATATTACGGGACTTAATCGGACATCCGAGTTAAAAGTTATTGCCATTTGCATTTGCTACGAGCTTCCGTTTTCAATTACTAGCGTCTCGATATATTACGGGACTCAATCCAACCTCCGACTTAAAAGTTATTGTCGTTTGAATTTGCTACGAGCTTTCGTTTTCAATTTCTAGTGTCTTGATATATTACGGGACTTAATCGAACATTTGAGTTAAAAGTTATTGTCGTCTGCATTTTCTCAGGGCTTTCGTTTTCATTGACGAGTGTTTCGATATATTACGAAACTCATCCGAGTTAAAAGTTATTGTCGTTTGAATTTGCTACGAGCTTCTGTTTTCAATTTTAAGCGTCTTGATATATTACGGGACTCAGTCGGACATCCGAGTTAAAATTTATTGTCGTTTGCATTTGCTCAGAGCTTCTATATTCAATTTCGAGCGTCTCGATATATTACCGGACTCAATCGAAAATCCAAGTTCAAAGTTATTGTCGTTTGAATTTGCTACGAGCTTCCGTTTTAAATTACGAGCGTCTCGGTATATTACGGGACTCAATCCAACCTCCGAGTTAAAAGTTATTGTCGTTTGAATTTGCTACGAGCTTGCGTTTTCAGTTTCTAGTGTCTTGATATATTACGGGACTTAATCGAACATTCGAGTTAAAATTTATTGTCGTTTGAATCTGCTCAGAGCTTTCGTTTTTAATGATGAGTGTCTCGATATATTACGGGACTCATCCGAGTTAAAAGTTATTGTCGTTTGAATTTGCTACGAGCTTCTGTTTTCAATTTTAAGCGTCTAGATATATTACGGGACTAAATCGGACATCCGAGTTAAAATTTATTGTCATTTGCATTTGCTCAGAGCTTCTATATTCAATTTCGAGCGTCTCGATATATTACGGGACTCAATCGAAAATCCAAGTTCAAAGTTATTGTCGTTTGAATTTGCTACGAACTTCCGTTTTAAATTTCGAGCGTCTCGATATATTACGGGACTCATCCTACTTAAAAGTTATTGTCGTTTGAATTTGCTACGAGCTTCCGTTTTAAATTTCGAGCGTCTCGATATATTACGGGACTCAATCGAACATCCGAGTAAAAAGTTATTGTCGTTAGAATTTTCTCACATCTTCTGTATTCAATTTTGAATGTCTCGATATATTACGGGACTCAATGGGATATCCGAGTTAAAACTCATTGTCGTTTGAATATTCTCTCAACTTCTGAATTCAGTTTCGAGCGACTCGATATATTACGGGACTCAATCAGACATTCGAGTAAAAAGTTATTGTTGTTTGAATTTGCTCACAGCTTCTGTATTCAATTACGGGACTTAATCGGACATCTGACTTAAAAGTTATTGTCGTTTGCATTTGCTACGAGCTTCCGTTTTCAATTACGAGCGTCTCAATATATTACGGGACTCAATCGGACATTCAAGTCAAATGTTATTGTTGTTTGAATTTGCTCACAGCTTCTGTATTCAATTTCGAGCGTCTCAATATATTACTGGACTTAATGGGACATTCGAGTTAAAATTTATTGTCGTTTGCATTTGCTACCAGCTTCCGTTTTCAATTACGAGCGTCTCGATATATTACGGGACTCAATCCAAATTCCGAGTAAAAAGTTATTGTCGCTTGACTTTTCTCATAGCTTCTGTATTCAATTTCGAGCGTCTTGATTTATTACGGGACTCAATCGGATATCCGAGCTAAAAGTTATTGTAGTTTGCATTTGCTACAAGCTTCCATTTTCAATTCGAGCATCTCGATATATTACAAGACTCAATCGGACATTCGAGTAAAAAGATATTGTTGTTTGAATTTTCTCACAGCTTCTTTATTCAATTTCGGGCGTCTCAATATATTACATGACTTAATCAAACATCCGAGTTAAAAGTTATTGTCATTTGCATTTGCTACGAGCTTCTGTTTTCAATTTTAAGCGTCTTGATATATTACGGGACTCAGTCGGACATCCGAGTTAAAATTGATTGTCGTTTGCATTTGCTCAGAGCTTCTATATTCAATTTCGAGCGTCTCGATATATTACCGGACTCAATCGAAAATACAAGTTCAAAGTTATTGTCGTTTGAATTTGCTACGAGCTTCCGTTTTCAATTACGAGCGTCTCGGTATATTACGGGACTCAATCCAACCTCCGAGCTAAAAGTTATTATCGTTTGAATTTGCTACGAGCTTGCGTTTTCAGTTTCTAGTTTCTTGATATATTACGGGAGTTAATCGAACATTCGAGTTAAAATTTATTGTCGTTTGAATCTGCTCAGAGCTTTCGTTTTTAATGACGAGTGTCTCGATATATTACGGGACTCATCCGAGTTAAAAGTTATTGTCGTTTGAATTTGCTACGAGCTTCTGTTTTCAATTTTAAGCGTCTAGATATATTACGGGACTTAATCGGACATCCGAGTTAAAATTTATTGTCATTTGCATTTGCTTAGAGCTTCTATATTCAATTTCGAGCGTCTCGATATATTACGGGACTCAATCAAAAATCCAAGTTCAAAGTTATTGTCGATTGAATTTGCTACGAACTTCCGTTTTAAATTTCGAGCATCTCGATATATTACGAGACTCATCCGACTTAAAAGTTATTGTCGTTTGAATTTGCTACGAGCTTCCGTTTTAAATTTCGAGCGTCTCGATATATTACGGGACTTAATCGAACATCCGAGTAAAAAGTTATTGTCGTTAGAATTTTCTCACAGCTTCTGTATTCAATTTCGAATGTCTCGATATATTACGGGACTCAATGGGATATCCGAGTTAAAACTCATTGTCGTTTGAATTTTCTCTCAGCTTCTGAATTCAGTTTCGAGCGACTCGATATATTACGGGACTCAATCAGACATTCGAGAAAAAAGTTATTGTTGTTTGAATTTGCTCACAGCTTCTGTATTCAATTTCGTGCGTCTCAATATATTACGGGACTTAATCGGACATCCGAGTTAAAAGTTATTGTCGTTTGCATTTGCTACGAGCTTCCGTTTTCAATTACGAGCGTCTCAATTTATTACGGGACTCAATCGGACATTCAAGTAAAATGTTATTGTTGTTTGAATATGGTCACAGCTTCTGTATTCAATTTCGAGCGTCTCAATATATTACGGGACTTAATCGGACATTCGAGTTAAAATTTATTGTCGTTTGCATTTGCTACCAGCTTCCGTTTTCAATTACGAGCGTCTCGATATATTACGGGACTCAATCCAAATTTCGAGTAAAAAGTTATTGTCGTTTGAATTTTCTCACAGCTTCTGTATTCAATTTCGAGCGTCTTGATTTATTACGGGACTCAATCGGATATCCGAGCTAAAAGTTATTGTGGTTTGCATTTGCTACAAGCTTCCATTTTCAATTCGAGCGTCTCGATATATTACAAGACTCAATCGGACATTCGAGTAAAAAGTTATTGTTGTTTGAATTTTCTCACAGCTTCTTTATTCAATTTCGAGCGTCTCAATATATTACATGACTTAATCAGACATCCGACTCAATATATTACATGACTTAATCATACCTAAATTAATGACTGGTTTAATAGTAATAATTTAAATAAGAAAAACCATGGTAAAATTTTTTTTTCTTTTTCTTTTTCATTTCTTTCTCTTTTCACCAAAACAAGGTTTAGAAGGAAAATCCTCACTATAGAGTCCTAAATGGCCAGTTCACAACTCTATTCGGAGTCATTTCTTTCTTACCGCTCATAATCTCTAAACTATATTGCTTTTTCAAAAGGAAGAATGTACCAGCCATTACTTTAGGTCGTCACGTGAAAATAAAAGAATAAAATACGATCGATAAACTCTTTTACAAATCAAGTTGCTAATGCTTTCTTTTCAAATAACAAGATCAATCATAAATGCATTCATCATTTAAAGCTGTCCAAAATGTGGGAGTTTTACAAAATACACAGTGTCATCCAGAGCAAAGGTGTCCATAGTGGTGGCTTCAACCACATGTATACAATCATCAAATTTCTATACATCAGATCTACCCATACAAAAACAAAAGAGTAAACCTAACCATCAGTCCTAGATACACCCACCCTCAAAAGTATACAAAACTAATCCAAAGAGCTGTCCACTAGGATGAAGAGCCTCCGCTGATCGCCATCTCCCCCGGGCCACTATCCTCCGTAGAGTCTGCCTCAGATGCCGACATGACTTCCTCGGGAGAATCCACCTCAAGAAGTGGATCCTCATCACCCTCTAGAAAGTCAAGGGCATCCACAGCAGGCTCAGGAGGTAGCTCCTCCAGATCCTCCTCAGGGTCTTCCTCGGATGACATCACCTCGATCACCTGGACTGGCTCCACTAGACGATATGGTGTAGGCGTGGGTAGTATCCACTCCACCGTGCGCTGAAGTGTCCGTGCAGGTTCATCTGGATGCACCAAAGAAGTAGCCGTGAATCGAATGGTGCCCCGAAATAGGCACCTCGTGTTGCCTTCGAGGGTCTCCCAGGCTCCCTCTAGGCACTCCGTCTCTACTCGATCATGGATTAGCTGCGCCGCCATCACGATCTACAAGAAAGAAGAGAAAGGGGTAGACTCTTTCACAAGAATCTACTATGCCGCCGCACAATGCATCTCATAACCACTACATGCAATTAAAAGGAGTATCTTAAGGCTTTTCATCTCTGGTAATCGATTACACAGCCTTGGTAATCGATTACCAGAGGCTAAACTTGAATTACACAGCCTCAGAACATGAAATATGCAAAAATGCACTGTGTAATCGATTACACATACCTGGTAATCGATTACCAGTGACCCATTCCTCTGTGTAATCGATTACACAGACTGGTAATCGATTACCAGAGGCTTCCACCATCTCCCAGTTCCCTTTTTAAGCCTGGTAATCGATTACATCCCCTGGTAATCGATTACCAGAAGCTCCCTTAGCTTCCTGACCTCGTTTTCAAGCCTGGTAATCGATTACACCCCCTTGGTAATCGATTACCAGAGACCATCTTAGTCTCCTGTCTTCATTTTTAAGCCTTGTAATCGATTACCAGAGGCCATATCTCACATATCAATCAAGTTTCACAGCTGGCCAGCCACCACACAAGCCTCCTTGCTTTGTGGTCTTTGTTCCTTTTATCTGTTGACTGCCAGGAGCTCGCCTGTTTAGGTACATCACAGGTTCTCACTGATTGACTATGCCCGGGTTGGGTCGGGATTGGTCAAGCTTGGTTTTGGGCAATAGCACCCCACCTGACGTCCCCAAGGTCTCCTTACCCCCGCGACATATCTCCAGGTACCACTCTGTGGTCAACAATAAAAGCAGGAAGTTTCACCCTTCAACACTTCCTCATCTCAAGCTTGTAGGATTATGGGGTACCCATCACATGTGGTACTAGGTGGCGGTCGGGCGATGGTGCACAACAAGTTTTCCACATCCACAATGCGCGCATAAACCCACCATCCCCTGTTGCCCACCTCCAACTGAGCTCACGTACTCCCACGTAGCCCATATCCTCGTTTCTCTCAACACCGGGTCCCCATCAATCCTCCCAAGCTTCCACAACATCCAAGCAAACAAGATTCAAACAGCACAAGCTATCACAGCCAAGCAAAACAAAGCAAAGGCAGAAAACTCTGCCAAAACACCAACCAAATCACAACTTTTCTCACTTAAAGACCCCAGTAACAATTCCTTCGATCCAATTCGTTAACCGTTGGATCGACTCCAAAATTTTACTGGAAGTCTATAGTACATGAACCTACATTGTGACCGTTGGGATCTACTAGCAAACATCCAGAACTCATTCTGTACTACTCTTTCCACAGCCAACCACACACAAGCATTTTTCTGCACAAAGCCAAAATCCTGCTGCACCTATTTTGACAGCAAAATTCTGCATAAGTGCAGATTTCGAAAATCACACTTCCCCTCATCCAATCTTGTCCAAATCAAATCCTACAAGTCCCAAATCATGTATCAATCATGTCTAAACCAAAATCAAGCTTTAAAGCACAGCAACACAGAATCTAGGTGTCCAACACCCCTCAATTCAATGGGTTTTCTAGGTTTGAGAAGTGAAATTGAGAATGGAACAAATTTGAAGCAAACTCTCACCTCACACAAGTCTATACCATCAATTTAGACTTGTTCAAACTGGATTTACACCCAAAATTCCACCAACTCAAAATTTGACTCTTCAACACCTAATTTTGCCCTAGAAATGGCTCTTTGTTCACTTTGATCATTTGTTTTTCTCTCTAGCATAGTCCAAGCTTTCTCCCAAGTCCTAAATGACATTTCAAGCTAGTATTAACTCACTTTAACCTCCATTTATCACAGAATTCAGACTTAACCTTCCAACTCTCAAAGCCTCACTCTTTTTCCACTCATAACACCACATTCTCACTTTCCAACCCTAGGTTTACTCTACCTTTCATCTCTAACAGTTTTCCATGAGCAATTTCAGCATACAAACATCACAAACATCATCACAAAAACCCTAAAACATAATGGGTATGTCTAACTCATCCAAACATGGCAATTTCAACAAGCTTTCAACAAGTTTCTTCACAAATAATTATCATGAAGCAGAAAACTAGCAAGACTACCCATCATATCTCCCAAAACTCCATACCCACGAAATTTAAGAGAGAAAGAAGTTCACCCAAACCTGAAATTTCGAAGTCCCACTCGTAGCCACGCACTTCACGACTCCAAAAATGCCCTCCTTTCGCGATTTGGAGCAGAAATGATGGCCAAAGGTTGGAGCTTTGTGTGGAGCTTCAATGGTGAATGAAGAAGAAGAAAGCTACGTGACAGAGGGAGAGAAAAGGCTTCTGAATTTCTTTCTTTTGGCTGAGTGAGGAGAGAGAACAGCTTTTTGGTTTTTAAATAAAAAGGGTTTTCTCTTTTTCTATTATTTTATTATAAACTATGCCACGTGTCTCCATTTGAGTGGAGCAAGAAGGGCCCACTTTCCCTTTTGATTATGACTCATACTCAGCCACAAACAGTGAGAAAATCTGACCTTTGAAACGCTAAAATCCTGCCTCGGTTTGCGTGTCGTTTCTCTGGTTCCAGTTCCTCGCGTTTCTCTGCGTCCGTCGGGGCCAGTTTTTTGAAAGTAGGCAATATATATATCAAAACGCTCAGAATAAAGCCCCGAACGTGGTTCAGAGGTTGGTTTCGTTAAATTCTAAGTTGCACGCAAAACGATGATTTTTAGACTAATTACTTAAGAATTAACCCATAACCTCCCAGTTATGGATTTCTCTTCCTTAATTAACCCATAACCTCCAAGAACATATAGGCATATACACTGAATAATACATATATATATAATCACTCAAAATACATCGTTTCCAAAAATTCCGGGTAGAAATTTCCAGGATGTTACACTACGAGCTTCTGTTTTCAATTTTAAGCGTTTAGATATATTACGGGACTCAATCGGACATCCGAGTTAAATTTTATTGTCGTTTGTATTTGCTCAGATCTTCTATATTCAATTTTGAGCGTCTCGATATATTACGAGACTCAATCAAAAATCCAAGTTCGAAGTTATTGTCGTTTGAATTTGCTACGAACTTCCGTTTTAAATTTCAAGCGTCTCGATATATTACGGGACTCATCCAAGTTAAAAGTTATTGTCGTTTGAATTTGGTACGAGCTTCCGTTTTAAATTTCGAGCGTCTCGATATATTACGGGACTCAATCGAACATCCGAGTAAAAAGTTATTGTCGTTAGAATTTTCTCACAGCTTCTGTATTCAATTTCGAACGTCTCGATATATTACGAGACTCAATGGGATATCAGAGTTAAATGTCATTGTCGTTTGAATTTGCTCTCAGCTTCTGTATTCAATTTCGAGCAACTCGATATATTTCGTGACCCAATCGGACATCCGGGTAGAAAGTTATTGTCGTTTGAATTTACTAAGAGCTTCTGTATTCTATTTCGAGCGTCTTGATATATTACGGGACTCAATCAGATATCCGAGCTAAAAGTTATTGTGGTTTGCATTTGCTACAAGCTTCCATTTTCAATTACGAGCGTCTCGATATACTACGGGACTCAATCCAACCTCCGAGTCAAAAGTTATTGTCGTCTGCATTTGCTCAGAGCTTTCGTTTTCAATGACGAGTGTCTCGATATATTACGGGACTCATCCGAATTAAAAATTATTGTCGTTTGAATTTGCTACGAGCTTCTGTTTTCAATTTTAAGCATCTTGATATATTACAGGACTCAATCGGACATCTGAGTTAAAATTTATTGTCGTTTGCATTTGCTCAGAGCTTCTATACTCAATTTCGAGCGTCTCGATATATTACGGGATTCAATCGAAAATCCAAGTTCAAAGTTATTGTCGTTTGAATTTGGTACGAGCTTCCATTTTAAATTTCGAGCGTCTCGATATATTACGGGACTCATCCGAGTTAAAAGTTATTGTGGTTTGCATTTGCTACGAGCTTCCATTTTCAATTACGAGCGTCTCAATATATTACGAGACTCAATCGGACATTCGAGTAAAAAGTTATTGTTGTTTGAATTTGCAAACAGCTTCTGTATTCAATTTCGAGCGTCTCAATATATTACGGGACTTAATCGGACCTCCGAGTTAAAAGTTATTGTCGTTTGCATTTGCTAAGAGCTTCCGTTTTCAATTACGAGCGTCTCGATATATTACGGGACTCAATCCAACCTCCGAGTTAAAAGTTATTGTCGTTTGAATATGCTACGAGCTTGCATTTTCAATTTCTAGTGTCTTGATATATTATGGGACTTAATCAAACATTCGAGTTAAAAGTTATTGCCGTCTGCATATGCTCAGAGCCTTCGTTTTCAATGATGAGTGTCTCGATATATTACGGGACTCATCCGAGTTAAAAGTTATTGTCGTTTGAATTTGCTACGAGCTTCTGTTTTCAATTTTCAGCGTCTTGATATATTACCGGACTCAATCGGACATCCGAGTTAAAATTTTTTGTCGTTTGCATTTGCTCAGAGCTTCTTTACTCAATTCCGAGCATCTCGATATATTACGGGATTCAATCGAAAATCCAAGTTCAAAGTTATTGTCGTTTGAATTTGCTACGAGCTTCCGTTTTCAATTGCGAGCGTCCTGATATATTACGGGACTCAATCCCACCTCCGAGTAAAAAGTTATTGTCGTTTGAATTTTCTCACAGCTTCTGTATTCAATTTCGAACATCTTGATATATTACGGGACTGAATGGGATATCCGAGTTAAAAGTCATTGTCGTTTGAATTTGTTCTCAGCTTCTGTATTCAGTTCAAGCGACTCGATATATTACGTGACCCAATCGGACATCCGAGTAGAAATTTATTGTCGTTTTAATTTGCTAAGAGCTTCTGTATTCTATTTCGAGCGTCTTGATATATTACGGGACTCAATCGAATATCCGAGCTAAAAGTTATTGTGGTTTGCATTTGCTACGAGCTTCCTTTTTCAATTACGAGCGTCTCCATATATTATGGGACTCAATCGGACATTCGAGTAAAAAGTTATTGTTGTTTGAATTTGCTCACAGCTTCTGCATTCAATTTCGAGCGTCTCAATATATTACGAGACTTAATCGGACATCCGAGTTAAAAGTTATTGTCGTTTCCATTTGCTACGAGCTTCCGTTTTCAATTACAAGCGTCTCGATATATTACGGGATTCAATCCAACCTCCGAGTTAAAACTTATTGTCATTTGAATTTGCTACGAGCTTCTGTTTTCAATTTCTAGTGTCTTGATATATTACGGGACTTAATCGCACATTCGAGTTAAAAGTTATTGTCGTCTGCATATGCTCAGAGCTTTCGTTTACAATGACGAGTGTCTCAATATATTACGGGACTCATCCGAGTTAAAAGTCATTGTCGTTTGAATTTGCTCTCAGCTTCTGTATTCAATTACGAGCAACTCGATATATTTCGTGACCCAATCGGACATCCGGGTAGAAAGTTATTGTCATTTGAATTTGCTAAGAGCTTCTGTATTCAGTTCGAGTGACTCGATATATTACGGGACTCAATCGGATATCCGAGCTAAAAGTTATTGTGGTTTGCATTTGCTACAAGCTTCCATTTTCAATTACGAGCTTCTCGATATATTTCGGGACTCAATCGGACATCCGAGTTAAAAGTTATTGTTTTTAGAAATTGCTCACAGCTTCTGTATTCAATTTCGAGCAACTATATATATTAACGGACTTAATCGGAAATCCGAGTTAAAAGTTATTGTCCTTTGCATTTGCTACGAGCTTCCGTTTTCAATTACGAGCGTCTCGATATATTACGGGACTCAATCCAACCTTCGAGTTAAAACTTATTGTCATTTGAATTTGCTACGAGCTTCCGTTTATAATTTCTAGTGTCTTGATATATTACGGGACTTAATCGCACATTCGACTTAAAAGTTATTGTGGTCTGCATACGCTCAGAGCTTTCATTTTCAATGACGAGTGTTCGATATATTACGGGACTCATCCGAGTTAAAAGTTATTGTCGTTTGAATTTGCTACGAGCTTTTGTGTTCAATTTTAAGCCTCTTGATATATTTCGGGACTCAATCGGACGTCCGACTTAAAAGTTATTCTTTTTTGAATTTGCTCACAGCTTCTGTATTCAATTTCGAGCAACTCAATATATTACAGGACTTAATCGGAAATCCGAGTTAAAAGTTATTGTCGTCTGCATTTGCTCAGAGCTTTCGTTTTCAATGACGAGTGTCTCGATATATTACGGGACTCAATCGGAAATCCGAGTTATAAGTTATTGTCGTTCGCATTTGCTAAGAGCTTCAGTTTTCAATTACGAGCATCTCGATATATTACGGGACTCAATCCAACCTCTGAGTTAAAACTTATTGTCATTTCAATTTGCTACGAGCTTCCGTTTTCAATTTCTAGTGTCTTGATATATTACGGAACTTAATCGCACATTCGAGTTAAAAGTTATAGTCGTCTGCATTTGCTCAGAGCTTTCGTTTTCAATGACGAGTGTCTCGATATATTACGGGACTCATCCGAGTTAAAAGTTATTGTCGTTTGAATTTGCTACGAGATTCTGTTTTCAATTTTAAGCGTCTTGATATATTATAGAACTCAATCGGACATCCGTGTTAAAATTTATTGTCGTTTGCATTTGCTCAGAGCTTCTATATTCAATTTCGAGCGTCTCGATATATTACGGGACTCAATCGGAAATCCGAGTTAAAAGTTATTGTCGTTCGCATTTGCTAAGAGCTTCAGTTTTCAATTACGAGCGTCTCGATATATTACGGGACTCAATCCAACCTCCGAGTTAAAATTTATTGTCATTTGAATTTGCTACGAGCTTCCGTTTTCAATTTCTAGTGTCTTGATATATTACGGAACTTAATCGCACATTCGAGTTAAAAGTTATAGTCGTCTGCATTTGCTCAGAGCTTTCGTTTTCAATGACGAGTGTCTCGATATATTACGGGACTCATCCGAATTAAAAGTTATTGTCGTTTGAATTTGCTACGAGATTCTGTTTTCAATTTTAAGCGTCTTGATATATTATAGGACTCAATCGGACATCCGAGTTAAAATTTATTGTCGTTTGCATTTGCTCAGAGCTTCTATATTCAATTTCGAGCGTCTCGATATATTAGGGGACTCAATCGAAAATCCAAGTTCAAAGTTATTATCGTTTGAATATGCTACGAGCTTCCGTTTTAAATTTCGAGCGTCTGGATATATTACAGGACTCAATCGAACATCCGAGTAAAAAGTTATTCTCGTTTGAATTTTCTCACAGCTTTTGTATTCCATTTCGAACATCTTGATATATTACGGGACTTAATGGGATATCCGAGTTAAAATTCATTGTCGTTTGAATTTGTTCTCAGCTTCTGTATTCAGTTCGAGCGACTCGATATATTACGGGACTCAATCGGATATCCGAGCTAAAAGTTATTTTGGTTTGCATTTGCTACAAGCTTCCATTTTCAATTACGAGCGTCTCCATATATTACGGGACTCAATCGGACATTCGAGTAAAAAGTTATTGTTGTTTGATATTGCTCACAGCTTCTGTATTCAATTTCGAGTGTCTCAATATATTACGGGACTTAATCAGACATCCGAGTTAAAAGTTATTGTCGTTTGCATTTGCTACGAGCTTCCGTTTTAAATTACAAGCGTCTCGATATATTACGGGATTCAATCCAACCTCCGAGTTAAAAGTTATTGTCGTTTGAATTTGCTACGAGCTTCCGTTTTGAGTTTCTAGTGTCTTGATATATTCCGGGACTTAATCGAACATTCGAGTTAAAAGTTATTGTAGTTTGCATCTGCTCAGAGCTTTCATTTTCAATGACGAGTGTCTCGATATATTACGGGACTTATCTGAATTAAAAGTTATTGTCGTTTGAATTTGCTACGAGCTTCTGTTTTCAATTTTAAGCGTCTTGATATATTACGGGACTTAATCGCACATTCGAGTTAAAAGTTATAGTCGTCTGCGTTTTCTCAGAGCTTTCATTTTCAGTGACGAGTGTCTCGATATATTACGGGACTCATCCGAGTTAAATGTTATTGTCGTTTGAATTTGCTACGAGATTCTGTTTTCAATTTTAAGCGTCTTGATATATTTCAGGACTCAATCGGACATCCGAGTTAAAATTTATTGTCGTTTGCATTTGCTCAGAGCTTATATATTCAATTCCGAGCGTCTCGATATATTACGGGACTCAATGAAAAAGCCAAGTTCAAAGTTATTGTCGTTTGAATATGCTTTGAGCTTCCGTTTTAAATTTCGAGCGTCGCGATATATTACGGGACTCAATCGAATATCCGAGTAAAAAGTTATTGTCGTTTGAATTTTCTCACAGCTTCTGTATTCAATTTCGAACATCTTGATATATTACGGGACTCAATGGGATATCCGAGTTAAAAGTCATTGTTGTTTGAATTTGTTCTCAGCTTCTGTATTCAGTTTGAGCGACTCGATATATTACGTGACCCAATCGGACATCCGAGTAGAAAGTTATTGTCGTTTTAATTTGCTAAGAGCTTCTGTATTCAATTTCGAGCATCTTGATATATTACGGGACTCAATCGGATATCCGAGCTAAAAGTTATTGTGGTTTGCATTTGCTACAAGCTTCCATTTTCAATTACGAGCGTCTCGATATATTACGGGACTCAATCGGACATTCGAGTAAAAAGTTATTGTTGTTTGAATTTGCTCACAGCTTCTGTATTCAATTTCGAGCGTCTCAATATATTACTGGACTTAATCAGACATCCGAGTTAAAAGTTATTGTCGTTTGCATTTGCTACGAGCTTCTGTTTTCAATTACAAGCGTCTCGATATATTATGGGATTCAATACAACCTCCGAGTTAAAAGTTATTGTCGTTTGAATTTGCTACGAGCTTCTGTTTTGAGTTTCTAGTGTCTTGATATATTGATGAGAATCATGAAACTGACCAAATACAGGCTAAAGGCCCAAGTGGAGAAGGACGAAGGCCTAAGTGGAGAAGGACGAAGGCCTAAGTGGAGAAGGACAAAGCCCCCGAGTGGAGAAGGATGAAGGCCCAAGTGGAGAAGGATGAAGGCCTAAGTGGAGAAGGATGAAGGCCCAGAGGCAGAGACACTATCAAGACAATTAATTGTTGTTGAAGGCCCAAGTTAAATATGTTTTTAGTTATAATTTTTATTTATTGTAATTTTGGCCCAACTTGTTTAGAAGGCCCATTTCTATTTTTATCTTTTTGTTCAGATACACTATAAGTATTGGTTTTTGTTTTGAATAAAAAAAACTTTTGGCATTTTGATAAAATTGGGTGAGAGTTTCTCTCTAGGTTCCTTGTTGAACCAATTATCAGACTTATCAAGGTAATCCTTGTGGCGTCTACCCAGACTTATCTTCCTTCATTGGAAGTGGCGTCTACCCTGATGATGCGAACCTGAGTAGGAGCGGATCGTTTGATACAGGCTACAAAGGTTTGGATGACGCCACTTCCGGTGAAGGAAGATAAGTCAGGGTAGACGCCACTTCCGGTGAAGGAAGATAAGTCAGGGTAGACGCCACTTCCGGTGAAGGAAGATAAGTCTGGGCAGACGCCACTTCCGGTGAAGGAAGATAAGTCAGGGTAGACGCCACAAGGATTACCTTGATAAGTCTGATAATTGGTTCAACAAGGAACCTAGAGAGAAACTCTCACCCAATTTGATCAAAATGCCAAAAGGTTTTTTTATTCAAAACAAAAACCAATAATTATAGTGTATCTGAACAAAAAGATAAAAATAGACATGGGCCTTCTAAACAGGTTGGGCCAAAATTACAATAAATAAAAATTATAGCTAAAAACATATTTAACTTGGGCCTTCAAATTAGTTTGGGCCTTCAGCAACAATTAATTGTCTTGATAGTGTCTCTGCCTCTGGGCCTTCATCCTTCTCCACTTAGGCCTTCATCCTTCTCCACTTAGGCCTTCATCCTTCTCCACTTGGGCCTTCATCCTTCTCCACTAGGGGGCTTTGTCCTTCTCCACTTAGGCCTTCGTCCTTCTCCACTTGGGCCTTTAGCCTGTATTTGGCCAGTTTCATGATTCTCATCATTCCCTCCTTCTTGGAAAACATTTGTCCTCAAATGTCCAAGATTATCACCAGGTTCAAGTACCACTTCCTTCCTTTTCTTGTTGGCTTGCTTAGTATAACTTTCATTCTTCTTTGCAATTTGCACCTTCACTTGGTCATACAATCTTTTCACATACTCAACTTTGACCTGTGCATCCTTATGCTGAGTCTCTTGGGGCATGCTATTGTAAGTTGGCTTGTTAGGCAATGAAGCTTCTAGAAGGAGATCAACTTGATGTTCTATGCTTCTTGAAGGTGGCAGTCCATGAGGAATCTCCTTGGAAAAGACATCTTTAAATTCCTGCAATAAGGGTTGAACACTAGGAGAAACATAAATAGTTAACTGATTAGAATTATCACTCTCTCTCTTTTGTGTATCACTCTTTTCCTCGGGTGTATCACTCTTCTTTTTCATATTCCTTTGTGGAGCCTCACTATTTTCTTTCTCTTGTTCTCTCTTTTCTCTCATTCTGATTTGGTCATCACACACTTCTCTAGGGGATAGAGGTTTAAGAGTAAACGAGGAAGATTTGACTATTCGTCTGTAGGGCTCTTCTTTGTTACGGTTCAACAAACGTTGCATTTGTGTAGTCCACGCGTCCAGAAATAAGCGCTGAGATTCGTCCAGTTGATGATATACACCACCATTGTCACCAGCTCTTGCCATGATTAAGGAACAAAGAATTTTGCAGTAAATTAAAAAAAAAAAATTTAGGACCTCACCACACTCTACTCACGTGTTTCTCTCTTTGATGGTAGTTCACGCGTGTTTGATGCTCTCAATATAGGCTTTTGTGTGATGTTTTCACTCTTTCCTTTTACCACTCACTCCCTCTTAAGTTCCTAGATGAATCAAATTAGACACACAAGGTATATAACAGGAAAGACAGTTTAATTATCACAGACTGTGTAGCAGATTTAATTTGGATAACAAATCAGATTTGATTTTGGTTAATGGATTAGACTTGATTTGGATTTAGATTTGATTTGGATAACAGATTAGACTTGATTTGGATAGCAGATTGGATTTGATTTGGATAACAGACTAGACTTGATTTGATTTGGATAACAAATTTTGATTTGATTTGATTTGGATAACAGATCAGATTTGGATAACAAATTAGATTTAATTTGGATAACATATATGATAACAAATAAGATAATAGATAGGACACCAGATAAGATAACAGATATGACAAGTAAACTTCAAATGCTCATAACTTTTGCTACGGTTGTCTATTTGAGGCCCACTATACATCAAAACGCTCAAAATTCAGAGGAGAATCTAGATAAGGGGATTTGTTCCACGATTTACTTTAAAAAAATATCTCTAAATGCCTCAATTTCGTGTTCAAAGATCAAACACACTTTTTTTTTTCAAAATTTTTGCATTTTTTTTTTACACAAAGTGTGAAAGACACAAGAAACAAGAACAAGAACGAAACAAGATGTAAACAAGAATGCAAATAATAGAACACAAGACGCAAACAAGAACGAAACAAGATGTAAACAAGAACACAAATAACAGAACACAAGACGCAAACAAGAACGAAACAAGATGTAAACAAAAACGCAAATAACAGAACACAAGACGCAAACAAGAACGAAACAACAAGATGTAAACAAAAACGCAAATAACAGAACACAAGACACAAACAAGAACGAAACAAGATGTAAACAAAAATACAAATAACATAACAAGGACAAAACACGAACCTGGACAAATTACAAAGAAAAATAATAGGATAGGATAGAACCTGTATCAAGAGCCGAAGCTCTGATACCAGATGATGTGAACCTGAGTAGGAGCGGATCGTTTGATACAGGCTACAAAGGTTTGGATGACGCCACTTCCGGTGAAGGAAGATAAGTCAGGGTAGACGCCACTTCCGGTGAAGGAAGATAAGTCAGGGTAGACGCCACTTCCAGTGAAGGAAGATAAGTCTGGGCAGACGCCACTTCCGGTGAAGGAAGATAAGTCAGGGTAGACGCCACAAGGATTACCTTGATAAGTCTGATAATTGGTTCAACAAGGAACCTAGAGAGAAACTCTCACCCAATTTGATCAAAATGCCAAAAGGTTTTTTTATTCAAAACAAAAACCAATAATTATAGTGTATCTGAACAAAAAGATAAAAATAGACATGGGCCTTCTAAACAGGTTGGGCCAAAATTACAATAAATAAAAATTATAACTAAAAACATATTTAACTTGGGCCTTCAAATTAGTTTGGGCCTTCAGCAACACTTAATTGTCTTGATAGTGTCTCTGCCTCTGGGCCTTCATCCTTCTCCACTTAGGCCTTCATCCTTCTCCACTTGGGCCTTCATCCTTCTCCACTCGGGGGCTTTGTCCTTCTCCACTTAGGCCTTCGTCCTTCTCCACTTCGGCCTTTAGCCTGTATTTGGCCAGTTTCATGATTCTCATCATATATTACGGGACTTAATCGAACATTCGAGTTAAAAGTTATTGTAGTTTGCATTTGCTCAGAACTTCTGTATTCAATTTCGAGCGTCTCAATATATTACGGGACTTAATCGGATATTCGAGTTCAAAGTTATTGTCGTTTGCATTCGCTACGAGCTTCCGTTTTCAATTACGAGCGTCTCGCTATATTACGGGACTCAATCGGACATTCGAGTCAAAAGTTATTGTTGCTTCAATTTGCTGTCAACTTCTGTATTCAATTTCGAGCGTCTCAATATATTACGTGACTTAATCGGATATCCGAGTTCAAAGTTATTGTCGTTTGCATTTGCTACGAGCTTCCGTTTTCAATTACGAGCGTCTCGATATATTACGGGACTCAATCCAACCTCCGAGTTAAAATTTATTGTCATTTGAATTTGCTACGAGCTTCCGTTTTCAATTTCTAGTGTCTTGATATATTACGGGACTTAATCGCACATTCGAGTTAAAAGCTATTGTCGTCTGCATATGCTCAGAGCTTTCATTTTCAATGACGAGTGTCTCGATCATCTGAGTTAAAAGTTATTGTCGTTTGAATTTGCTACAAGCTTCTGTTTTCAATTTTAAGCGTCTTGATATATTACGGGACTTAATCGCACATTCGAGTTAAAAGTTATAGTCGTCTGCATTTGCTAAGAGCTTTCATTTTCAATGACGAGTGTCTCGATATATTATGGCACTCATCCGAGTTCAAAGTTATTGTCGTTTGCATTTGCTACGAGCTTCCATTTTCAATTACGAGCGTCTCGCTATATTACGGGAGTCAATCGGACATTCGAATAAAAAGTTATTGTTTTTTGAATTTGCTCACAACTTCTGTATTCAATTTTGAGCGTCTCAATATATTACGGGACTTAATCGGATATCCGAGTTCAAAGTTATTGTCGTTTGCATTTGCTACGAGCTTCCGTTTTCAATTACGAGCGTCTCGATATATTACGGGACTCAATCCAACCTCCGAGTTAAAATTTATTGTCATTTGAATTTGCTACGAGCTTCCGTTTTCAATTTCTAGTGTCTTGATATATTACGGGACTTAATCGCACATTCGAGTTAAAAGTTATTGTCGTCTGCATATGCTCAGAGCTTTCGTTTTCAATGACGAGTGTCTCGATATATTACGGGACTCATTCGAGTTAAAAGTTATTGTCGTTTGAATTTGCTACGAGCTTCTGTTTTCAATTTTAAGCGTCTTGATATATTATGGGACTTAATCGCACATTCGAGTTAAAAGTTATAGTCGTCTGCATTTGCTCAGAGCTTTCATTTTCAATGACGAGTGTCTCGATATATTACGGGACTCATCCGAGTTAAAAGTTATTGTCGTTTGAATTTGCTACGAGCTTCTGTTTTCAATTTTAAGCGTCTTGATATATTACGGGACTCAATCTGACATTCGAGTAAAAAGTTATTGTTGTTTGAATTTGCTCACAACTTCTGTATTCAATTTCGAGCAACTCAGTATATTACAGGACTTAATCGGAAATCCGAGTTAAAAGTTATTGTCGTTTGCATTTGCTACGAGCTTCCGTTTTCAATTATGAGCGTCTCGATATATTACGGGACTCAATCCAACCTTCGAGTTAAAACTTATTGTCATTTGAATTCGCTACGAGCTTCCGTTTTCAATTTCTAGTGTCTTGATATATTACGGAACTTAATCGCACATTCGAGTTTAAAGTTATAGTCGTCTGCATTTGCTCAGAGTTTTCGTTTTCAATGACGAGTGTCTCGATATATTACGGGACTCATCCAAGTTAAAAGTTATTGTAGTTTGAATTTGCTACGAGATTCTGTTTTCAATTTTAAGCGTCTTGATATATTACAGGTCTCAATCGGACATCCAAGTTAAAATTTATTGTCGTTTGCATTTGCTCAGAGCTTCAATATTCAATTTCGAGCGTCTCGATATATTAGGGGATTCAATCGAAATCCATGTTCAAAGTTATTGTCTTTTGAATATGCTACAAGCTTCCGTTTTAAATTTCGAGCGTCTCGATATATTACAGGACTCAATCGAACATCTGAGTAAAAAGTTATTGTCGTTTTAATTTTCTCACAGCTTCTGTATTCAATTTTGAACATCTTGATATATTACGGGACTCAATGGGATATCCGAGTTAAAAGTCATTGTCGTTTGAATTTTTTCTCAGCTTCTGTATTCAGTTCGAGCGACTTGATATATTACGGGACTCAATCGGATATCAGAGCTAAAAGTTATTGTGGTTTGCATTTGCTTCAAACTTCCATTTTCAATTACGAGCGTCTCGATATATTATGGGACTCAATCGGACATTCGAGTAAGAAGTTATTGTTGTTTGAATTTTCTCAAAGCTTCTGTATTCAATTTCGAGCGTCTCAATATATTACAGGACTTAATCGAACATCCGAGTTAAAAGTTATTGTCGTTTGCATTCGCTACGAGCTTCCGTTTTCAATTACCAGCGTCTCGATATATTTCGGAATTCAATCCAACCCTCTAGTTAAAAGTTATTGTCGTTTGAATTTGCTACGAGCTTTCGTTTTGAGTTTCTAGTGTCTTGATATATTACGGAACTTAATCGAACATTCGAGTAAAAACTTATTGTAGTTTGCATCTGCTCAGAGCTTTCATTTTCAATGACGAGTGTCTCGATATATTACGGGACTCATCTGAGTTAAAAGTTATTGTTGTTTGAATTTTCTACGAGCTTCTGTGTTCAATTTTAAGCATCTTCATATATTACGAGACTCAATCGAACATCGGAGTAAAAAGTTATTGTCGTTAGAATTTTCTCACAACTTCTATATTCAATTTCGAACATCTCGATATATTACGGGACTCAATGGGATATCCGAGTTAAAAGTCATTGTCGTTTGAATTATCTCTCAGCATATGTATTTAGTTTCGAGCGACTCGATATATTACGTGACCCAATCGGACATCCGAGTAGAAAGTTATTATCGTTTTAATTTGGTAAGAGCTTCTGTATTTATTTCGAGCATCTTGATATATTACAGGACTGAATCGGATATCCAAGCTAAAAGTTATTGTGGTTTGCATTTGCTACGAGCTTCCATTTTCTATTACGAGCGTCTCGATATATTACGGGACTCAATCGGACATTCGAGTAAAAAGTTATTGTTGTTTGAATTTGCTCACAGCTTCTGTATTCAATTTCGAGTGTCTCAATATATTAAGGGACTTAATCAGACATCCGAGTTAAAAGTTATTGTCGTTTGCATTTGCTACGAGCTTCCGTTTTCAATTACGAGCGTCTCGATATATTACGGGACTCAATCCAACCTCCGAGTTAAAAGTTATTGTCGTTTGAATATGCTACGAGCTTGCGTTTTCAATTTCTAGTGTCTTGATATATTAAAGGACTTAATCGAACATTCGAGTTAAAAGTTATTGTCGTCTGCATATGCTCAGAGCTTTCGTTTTCAATGACGAGTGTCTCGATATATTACGGGACTCATCCGAGTTAAAAGTTATTGTCGTTGGAATTTGCTACTAGCTTCTGTTTTCAATTTTAAGCGTCTTGATATATTTCGGGACTCAATCGGACATCCGAGTTAAAAGTTATTGTTTTTTGAAATTGCTCACAGCTTATGTATTCAATTTCGAGCAACTCAATATATTACGGGACTTAATCGGAAATCCGATTTAAAAGTCATTGTGGTTCGCATTTGCTAAGAGCTTCAGTTTTCAATTACGAGCGTCTCGATATATTACGGGACTCAATCCAACCTCCGAGTTAAAACTTATTGTCATTTGAATTTGCTATGAGCTTCCGTTTTCAATTTCTAATGTCTTGATATATTACGGAACTTAAACGCATATTCGAGTTAAAAGTTATAGTCGTCTGCATTTGCTCAGAGCTTTCGTTTTCAATGACGAGTGTCTCGATATATTACGGGACTCATCCGAGTTAAAAGTTATTGTAGTTTGAATTTGCTACGAGATTCTGTTTTCAATTTTAAGCGTCTTGATATATTACAGAACTCAATCGGACATCCGAGTTAAAATTTATTGTCGTTTGCATTTGCTCAGAGCTTCTATATTCAGTTTCGAGCGTCTCGATATATTAGGGGACTCAATCGAAAATCCAAGTTCAAATGTATTGTCGTTTGAATATGCTACGAGCTTCCGTTTTAAATTTCGAGCATCTCGATATATTACAGGACTCAATCGAACATCCGAGTAAAAAGTTATTGTCGTTTGAATTTTCTCACAGCTTCTGAATTCCATTTCGAACATCTTGATATATTACGGGACTCAATGGGATATCCAAGGTAAAAGTCATTGTCGTTTGAATTTGTTCTCAGCTTCTGTATTCAGTTCGAGCGACTCGATATATTACGGGACTCAATCGGATATCCGAGCTAAAAGTTATTGTGGTTTGCATTTGCTACAAGCTTCCATTTTCAATTACGAGCGTCTCGATATATTACGGGACTCAATCGGACATTCGATTAAAAAGTTATTGTTGTTTGAATTTGCTCACAGCTTCTGTATTCAATTTCGAGCGTCTCAATATATTACGGGACTCAATCGGACATCCGAGTTAAAAGTTATTGTCGTTTGCATTTGCTACGAGCTTCCGTTTTAAATTACAAGCGTCTTGATATATTACGGGATTCAATCAAACCTCCGAGTTAAAAGTTATTGTCGTTTGAATTTGCTACGAGCTTCCGTATTGAGTTTCTAGTGTCTTGATATATTACGGGACTTAATCGAACATTCGAGTTATTGTAGTTTGCATCTGCTCAGACCTTTCATTTTCAATGACGAGTGTCTCGATATATTACGGGACTCATCTGAGTTAAAAGTTATTGTCGTTTGAATTTGCTACGAGCTTCTGTGTTCAATTTTAAGCGTCTTCATATATTACGAGACTCAATCGAACATCCGAGTAAAAAGTTATTGTCGTTAGAATTTTCTCACAACTTCTATATTCAATTTCGAACATCTCGATATATTACGGGACCCAATGGGATATCCGAGTTAAAAGTCATTGTCTTTTGATTTTCTCTCAGCTTCTGTATTTAGTTTCGAGCGACTCGATATATTACGAGACCCAATCGGACATCCGAGTAGAAATTTTTTGTCATTTTAATTTGCTAAGAGCTTCGGTATTTATTTCGAGCGTCTTGATATATTACAGGACTCAATCGGATATCCGAGCTAAAAGTTATTGTGGTTTGCATTTGCTACGAGCTTCCATTTTCAATTATGAGCGTCTCGATATATTACGAGACTCAATCGGACATTCGAGTAAAAAGTTATTGTTGTTTCCATTTGCTCACAGCTTCTGTATTCAATTTCGAGCGTCTCAATATATTACGGGACTTAATCGGACATCCGAGTTAAAAGTTATTGTCGTTTGCATTTGCTACGAGCTTCCATTTTCAATTACGAGCGTCTTGATATATTACGGGACTCAATCGAACATCCGAGTAAAAAGTTATTGTCGTTTGAATTTTCTCACAGCTTCTGTATTCAATTTCGAGCGTCTTGATATATTACGGGACTCAATGGGATATCCGAGTTAAAAGTCATTGTCGTTTGAATTAGTTCTCAGCTTCTGTATTCAGTTCGAGCGACTCGATATATTACGTGACCCAATCGGACATCCGAGTAGAAAGTTATTGTCGTTTTAATTTGCTAAGAGCTTCTGAATTCAATTTCGAGCGTCTTGATATATTAGGGGACTCAATCGGATATCCGAGCTAAAAGTTATTGTGGTTTGCATTTGCTACAAGCTTCAATTTTCAATTACGAGCGTCTTGATATATTACGGGACTCAATCGGACATTCGAGTAAAAAGTTATTGTTGTTTGAATTTGCTCACAGCTTCTGTATTCAATTTCGAGCGTCTCAATATATTACGGGACTTAATCGGACATCCGAGTTAAAAGTTATTGTCGTTTGCATTTGCTACGAGCTTCTGTTTTCAATTATAAGCGTCTCGATATATTACGGGATTCAATCCAACCTCCGACTTAAAAGTTATGTTCGTTTGAATTTGCTACGAGCTTCCGTTTTGAGTTTCTAGTGTCTTGATATATTACGGGACTTTATCGAACATTCGAGTTAAAAGTTATTGTAGTTTGCATCTGCTCAGAGCTTTCATTTTCAATGACGAGTGTCTCGATATATTACGGGACTAATCCGAGTTAAAAGTTATTGTCGTTTGAATTTGCTACGAGCATCTGTTTTCAAATTTGAGCGTCTTGATATATTACGGGACTCAATTGGACATCCGAGTTTAAATTTATTGTGTTTTTAAATTGCTCACAGCTTCTGTATTCAATTTCGAGCACTCAATATATTACGGGACTTAATCGGAAATCTGTGTTAAAAGTTATTGTCGTTTGCATTTTCTACGAGCTTCCGTTTTCAATTACGAGCGTCTCGATATATTACGGGACTCAATCCAACCTTCGAGTTAAATCTTATTGTCATTTGAATGTGCTACGAGCTTCTGTTTTCAATTTCTAGTGTCTTGATATATTACGGGACTTAATCGCACATTCGATTTAAAAGTTATTGTCGTCTGCATATGCTCAGAGCTTTCATTTTCAATGTCGAGTGTCTCGATATATTACGGGACTCATCCGAGTTAAAAGTTATTGTCGTTTGAATTTGCTACGAGATTTTGTTTTCAATTTTAAGCGTCTTGATATATTACAGGACTCAATCGGACATCCGAGTTAAAATTTATTGTCGTTTGCATTTGCTCAGAGCTTCTATATTCAATTTCGAGCGTCTCGATATATTACGGGACTCAATCGAAAATCCAAGTTCAAAGTTATTGTCATTTGAATATGCTACAAGCTTCCGTTTTAAATTTCGAGGGTCTCGATATATTACGGGACTAAATCGAGCATCCGAGTAAAAAGTTATTGTCGTTTGAATTTTCTCACAGCTTTTGTATTCAATTTCGAACATCTTGATATATTACGGGACTCAATGGGATATTCGAGTTAAAAGTCATTGACGTTTGAATTTGTTTTCAGCTTCTGTATTCAGTTCGAGCGACTCGATATATTACGTGACCCAATCGGACATCCGAGTAGAAAGTTATTGTCATTTTAATTTGCTAAGAGCTTTTGTATTCAATTTCGAGCGTCTTGATATATTACGGGACTCAATCGGATATCCGAGCTAAAAGTTATTGTGGTTTGCATTTGCTACAAGCTTCCATTTTCAATTACGAGCGTCTCGATATATAACGGGACTTAATCGGACATTCGAGTAAAAAGTTATTGTTGTTTGAATTTGCTCACAGCTTCTGTATTCAATTTCGAGCGTCTCAATATATTACGGGACTTAATCGAACATCCGAGTTAAAAGTTATTGTCGTTTGCATTTGTACGAGCTTTCGTTTTCAATTACAAGTGTCTCGATATATTACGGGATTCAATCTAACCTCCTAGTTAAAAGTTATTGTCGCTTGAATTTGCTACGAGCTTCCGTTTTGAGTTTCTAGTGTCTTGATATATTACGGGACTTAATCGAACATTCGAGTTAAAAGTTATTGTAGTTTGCATCTGCTCAGAGCTTTCATTTTCAATGACGAGTGTCTCGATATATTACGGGACTCATCCGAGTTGAAAGTTATTGTCGTTTGAATTTGCTACGAGGTTCTGTGTTCAATTTTAAGCGTCTTCATATATTACGAGACTCAATCGGACATCCGAGTTAAAAGTTATTGTCGTTTTAATTTGCTAAGAGCTTCTGTATTTATTTCGAGCGTCTTGATATATTAAGGGACTCAATCGGATATCCGAGCTAAAAGTTATTGTGGTTTGCATTTGCTACAAGCTTCCATTTTCAATTACGAGCGTCTCGATATATTACGAGACTCAATCAGACATTCGAGTAAAAAGTTATTGTTGTTTGAATTTGCTCACAGCTTCTGTATTCAATTTCGAGCGTCTCAATATATTACGGGACTTAATCGGACATCCGAGTTAAAAGTTATTGTCCTTTGCATTTGCTATGAGCTTCCGTTTTCAATTACAAGCGTCTCGATATATTACGGGATTCAATCCAACCTCCGAGTTAAAAGTTATTGTCGTTTGAATTTGCTACGAGCTTCCATTTTGAGTTTCTAGTGTCTTGATATATTACGGGACTTAATCGAACATTCAAGTTAAAAGTTATTGTAGTTTGCATCTGCTCAGAGCTTTCATTTTCAATGACGAGTGTCTCGATATATTACGGGACTAATCCGAGTTAAAAATTATTGTCGTTTGAATTTGCTACGAGCTTCTGTGTTCAATTTTAAGCGTCTTCATATATTACGAAACTCAATCGAACATCCGAGTAAAAAGTTATTGTCGTTAGAATTTTCTCACAACTTCTATATTCAATTTCGAACGTCTCGATATATTACGGGACTTGTCGCAACCTACCCTTCGGCGGGAGGGCGACGCGTGACTTGCGGGATGCGTGTTCCACGAAAGGAATACGCGCGGAGTCGCCACCAACGTTTATTTGAGGAAAACGTCGGAAAAACCGGAAAAGACGTGATCTACGAACTTTTAGGTGAAAGGTTCGGGAGTTGTATTTACGCACAGGGAAGGTATTAGCACCCCACACGTCCGTCCCAAGGGACGGCAGCCTTTAATCGAATGTGCAAACATGACTTTGATTTTTACGTTCCCTTTTTATGTCTTTATATCCTTTATACCCTTTTTATATTTTTTCTCTTTTTGTGGTCGACAAGGGTGTTTCCCTTTGCTCCTACGTATTCCTCAATTGCGATGAGGAAATCAGACCTACGTAGTTATTTCTTATCAAGTGATTCTTTTTACTTAAAAGGTGATCATTTTAAGGCGTTGGACCTTGAAAATGATCCATTTTACTTAGTAAGAAATTGAAATGAAAAACTTCAAAAACCTATTTTTATGGACGAGCTTGACTAGGCGAGTTGATTTTAGCCTTAATTTCACTTTAGTTATTAGTCAATTCAATTAAGAATGAGAAATCCCAAAGAGAAAACGTTCGATTGATTTTCCGCTTTATTTTACTAAAAGGTATTTTTTATTATTATTATATTATTTTTTACCTCTTTTTTTATTTCCAACGTGGTTACGGCACCACCGAACGGTCGGAATTCATTTTAACCGAAGTTAACGGATAATACAATTCAAATGATAGGTGGAAATTTATTTTATTTTTAGTTTAAGCGAGAAATGACTTAAATAAAATGGCTTAAGCACGTCAAAAGGGGGTATAGAAAGTAAATGAAACAAGAATAAAAATACACGAAACACAATGTGGACCACCACGGGTACATAGAATGAATCGAAAAGCTTGGTTCGAGGTACTTACCCGTTGAAGATCGAAGAACGATGAAGAACGAATGAAGAACGTCGAAGAACGGTCGAAACCTTCGCGAAATTCCTCACGGAAACGTTACGGAAACGTTTCGGAAGCGCCTCGGCTTGGATTTTCTTCACGGAAACAATTTTTCCAAGCAAATTCGAAAGAGAGAGAAGTGCCTAAGGGGCTGAATCCTTTTTCACTTCACTTCTCCCCCTATTTATAGAAAATTGGGGGAGAAGCTGGCCACCCAGCTCGCCCAAGCGAGCAGGGTTGCTTCCTTCAGAAGCAACAGCCTTCTGGAGGAATCTTCTGGAGGGCCCAAGTGGGCCTGGTTGCTATTTGCACCCCCATTTTTACTAAGTACACCCCCTGCCTTTTTTGGTGATTCTGTTTTCGTAAAGTTACGGAAACTTACGAATTTCGTAACGATACTTGTTTTCTTTCCGTAATGTTACGGAACCTTGTGGATTACATAATCATCCCCTTTTTGACTTACGGAATGTTACGGAACCTCACTAATTGTGCAACGATGCTTCCATTTGATTTCCGGTGTGTCACGGAACCTTACGGATTGTGCATCAATATTTTCTTTTGTTTTCCGGCACATCCCGGAATTTCACAAATTGCCTAATGATGGGTGCCAAGCACCTCACAAGGACCAAACAAAAGTCGCATGTCATCAAGCAAAGGTCCCCGGACGAAATTAGGGTATGACAGTTGCCCCTCTTTACTTGTCTTTTATTGGAGATAAAAGGAAAGTAAAGATAAGACACTAATTTCGTTCCTCTCGGTTGACGACAGTCGCGGGTGACCATAAAATTTCCGCATGCAAATGACTTGTTGTTCCCGGGGGAACAAAAGGTGCAGAAGACGATGTCAGTCTCTGCATGCTATCAAGCGTTCTGTCTTACAGATAGCAAAAGAATGTTTATACGGATAACCACTCGGGTATTTCTGCCCGTCAGCGTGACTCAAAAGTCAATATGACAGATCTTGTAAGTGCGGAAAATGATGTAAATCTCGGCGTGTCAACGGGCTTGTCGGCCGCGATTGACGAAGGGTGTAGAATGACCATAATTTGTCTCTGCGTGCCATCGGACACGACTGTGTCTGAATGGCAAAAGGTGTGCGGAATGACCATAATTTGTCTCCGCATGTCATCGGGCCCGCCGCCTCTGGATGACAAAAGGGTGCAGAATGACCATAATTTGTCTCTGCGTGCCATCGGACACGACTGTGTCTGAATGGCAAAAGGTGTGCGGAATGACCATAATTTGTCTCCGCATGTCATCGGGCCCGCCGCCTCTGGATGACAAAAGGGTGCAGAATGACCATAATTTGTCTCTGCGTGCCATCGGACACGACTGTGTCTGAATGGCAAAAGGTGTGCGGAATGACCATAATTTGTCTCCGCATGTCATCGGGCCCGCCGCCTCTGGATGACAAAAGAGTGCAGAATGACCATAATTTGTCTCTGCGTGCCATCGGACACGACTGTGTCTGAATGGCAAAAGGTGTGCGGAATGACCATAATTTGTCTCCGCATGTCACATGACCTCAGGGTCAGTATGGCAGAGATTGTGGGGTGGCCGACAAAAGCAAGGCTCTTGCTCCTACGTATCCTCCAATGAGAAACTCAGACCTACGTAGTTCTAGATAATTTGTGAGACTTGAAAAAGTCTCCATCGAAAGATGCTGACATCTCCGGAAAGGGCGCAGATGACCACATTGGCCTCTGCTCATCAATCACACTTGGGGTCACTGAATGACGAGGTGCGGATAACCATAAGGTGTCTCCGCGGGCTACCAGCTCTTGGGTCATGGTAACAAAAAGCGGTGTGGTCGACAAAAGCGAGGCTTTTGCTCCTACGTATCCTCCAATGAGGAACTCAGACCTACGTAGTTCTTGATAACTTGTGAGACTAGAAATAGTCTCAGTGTTTTCTTCGCTAAAAAAAACAATGCGTCTATTGGGGAAGGAGAATCTGCTGATGAAATTTTCTCATAACCACAAATGAGATTTTGGATGTTTAGCATTTCGTTTCTAAACACTGGGTTCGACAAAAATAGAAGAAAATCACTCAAAGTGTATCAATCTCGCACAGGTAAGTGTTTCATCCTAATTCCGAACCATAGATATGTCACAACTTGACTTTGCGAATTATTTCCTATCAAATCAAAAATTACATGCGTGATCATGGATCAATAGGACTTCCCTTGGGAATGGGTTCTTTTGGTGGGTTTTTCGGCTTTTGATTATTTTGGCATTTTTCCTTTTCTGTTTTGGTTTAGTGCGGGGCGAAAAAGTCGCTAGCACACAAGATTTTGGTTGGTAATCAAAGGGAGAAGACCATTTTAGGTCGTGGTTTCCTTTCCTTCTTTTTGTTCATTTGGTGACAATTCTGTTTTGCTCAGACATTGTCCAGTCCGAAGACCTTTCTGCACATTTCTTCTGTTTTCTTTCGATCCTTGATCAGGAGCTTTCTTTCCTTCTTCTTCTTCTTCTTTTCTACTTTTTCTCCCATTCTTTGATTGGGAATTTCCTCTCTTTTCTTTTTCCTTTCTCCCACTCTTTGATTGGGAATTTTCCTTCTTTCTTTTTTTTGCTTCCGAGGGTAAGGATTGACATTCTCACCCTGGGTCAAGGTTTATGGTGAGTCAAGATTTTGGCTCAAGACTTGTAGAATGGCTAGACATGATACATGTCAGGGTTTGGTTTGGTTCAAGGATAAAAGGGATGCCCCACATTATTTCCCTGACACAAATGCAAAAATGATGATTTGGAAATTTTATGCAAAACTGGTCATGCATGCACCTATGTGGACACTCAAGTGTCAAATTTTTATGGTCATGTGATGCTAGGGCTCAGGATTCATTTCCTCTATTTTTAGTCAACCCAATGTTTCCAAAATATGTTCTTTTATCAATTTGTGCATTCATTCGAGTCCATTTCGGGCGTTCGGGAAAATTTTCACAGCATTCACCCTTCAGGTGTACACACATTTTTTTTCAAAACTAGTTATGATCAGTGAGTTTTTTCAAAGAAAAGTTGGAAGTCATCTCTTTTCAAAAGCATGTCGGTTTTTCAGCTAAACAACTTATTTTTCTTTTCCTTTTTCCTCTCTTTTTTCTTACTTGCTCTCTTTTTCCCTTACTTGCTCTCTTCTTTCCTTACTTGCTCTCTTTTTCCCTTTTTTTTGATTTTTATTTTTTTATTTTTTGTTTGTTTTATTATTATTTTTTTGGACGATGTTCCTAAACGAAGAACTCTACACAGTTTTCAAACATCATTGATAGTAATGATATAAACATTAACGCAACAATCCAAACAAAAATGTATGCGCTGTACAAATGACAACCGAAACAACAAAAACAAACATTAGTCTCTCAAGTCAAAACATAACATAAAAATGATAAAAGAAATATGAAAGAAAACATGAATCTGGGGATCTCCCAGTCATGTAGCTCCACTCCCTCCCAAGAAGTCAAGCAAATCGCCCATCTCCTCGTCCTCGTGGGCCTCCTCTCCATCGCCGGGAGCTTCTGGGGGCGCCTCTCCTGCCTGGGCCTCGGGCCAATCCCCGGGCCATGCGACCTCTGCCCTGAATTGGTCTGGAGTAGGGCATGAAAAAGAAGCGAAGCCTTGGCTCTGCATGCTGAGGCTCATCTGGTACAGACAATCATGGGTCTGCACATGTGCCCGGTGGTTGGCTGCCTGCTGGCGAACCAAATGCCGTAAATACTGCTCCATGTCAAATGACCCAGCCGGGCCAGCCTGATGAGGTGGTGGTGGCGCGCCCGCGGCCTGTGGAGCATCCCCCTAAGCCTGTCTCTGGGTGCAGTACTTCTCAATAAAAGCCCGGGTGATGGGCGGCCGAATCACCTTGGTAGGTGCCACGGGGACCCCGAACGACTGGCAGAGTCCTGTGATCAGTGCGAGAAATCCCAGGGCCCTGTTGGACTTATCTGGATCCAAAGGGTGCCTGGTAGGCGCCATACCTGCAAAAATATAGATGGCATCAGCGATTAACTGAGCCACATGGATGCTCATCCGCGTCAGGATGGCGTACACCAGCTGACACTTCGGCAGGGGGAGGTCAGAATTATGATCGGTGGGCAGGATGTTGCTGAGCAGCAAAGTCATCCATATCTAAGTCAGGGTGGTCATGTTGGTGCGCATGATTCGCACTCGCCTCCCTGCAGCAGTCCGGGCAAAATCCTGCCCCAGTATACATAGCAACTGGGCGATGGCCTCCTCATCGAACCCATCAGACCGGTTCCTCCTCTGGCCATACTCGCACTCCTGGCCCTCTTCCAGCACCAACGGATATCCCAGGAGCTGGCCGATAGCATCTGCATCAAATGGGATCCACTGACCCCTCACCCAGGACCTCATGTCATGCACGCCCTCCTCTGTTGGCCAAGCATTGGCATAAAACTCAAGGACTACTTCTGGATCGAACTTGGCCATGGGGGTAACCAGTGATGCCCACCGCCGGCGGCCTATCTCCTCTTGGAAATCAGTATACTCGTCGTCCCTGAGCTGGACGCGTCGCTCCCGGAGAAATGACCATCCCTTGATGGCCTCGAAGCGCTGCTGGTGTACAGCGCTCCTAAAGCGGTGACTGTCATACTCAGGAGCGGAACTAGTTCCTTCGGCCGCCTTGTCCTTCCTGGACCTCTTTGAGGCAAGCTTCCTCGGGGCCATTTTCTGCGAAGGCAAACATTTGGAAAGTTAGTTTTACCAAGAAATGCTACTCTTAAAACAAAAATGGCACACAACCTCCTCCAATAAACACAAACATCAATGTAAATTTAGAGCAAACTCATGCACATACTTCCTTACGAACATTCACTCGCACAGGATATTCTTCTAACTAAAAAATGCACCCATGCACAATCAAGGCACCTTCGTTACCTAGATTATTTATATGTACTTCCAAGGTGTATTTGCTACCTACATCACATGCATTTCCTTGGCTAAATTTACATACATGCATACTCAAAGCATCTTGGCTATCAAAAATTGCACACGTGCACATTCTGGTATTTTTAATACCTATGCATATACAAACTTTGTGATGAATCTTGGCTATCTACACAATAAGGTGATACATTTCATGCTTTATTCAAGTGTTTTTGCTACCTAAAGCCGCATGCAAATTCAAGTATATTTCCTTTTGCTGACTAAAATTGTATTCAAATTAAAAGGTATTTTTGTAAGGTATTTTCTTTACATAACATGCAACATATATATATTTTTTTGTGAGACATTTTGACTACCAAAAATTACATGTACATACATCCAAGTATTTTGCTACCACACCCAAAGTGTAAATTGCCAAAGGTATTTTGCTACCTATTCTAAACCTACACATTTATGATGAGCAAAATTCCTAAACATCTAGGCGTAGGGAAATTATTGTAGCGGGGCTCATAGCTGATTGCTGGCCAAAAAGAGTAACTTTACCCAATATGCACCCCCTCTTGTGTTCTTTTGCATAAAAACTTTGGTTCCTAGGCCTAGGATATATGTGGGGCAATTACTCTAGCCCTTTCGGAACTGAATGCATGTCCCAAAAAATAGAAAATATGTGCAAACCAAAATGCCCCATGGGTTGTTTCCCTACGAAAATCACGCGCTAATGCCATTGAGGCATTTCACCGAACACTTGGTGGGCGCGCGTTTAGGCATTAATAGCAAGAGAACGGGGACAATGTGGCATGTCCCATTGCTTCAAAATGCATTATAGGCCTAGGGCCATCTCATACAAACCCCCAATTCAACCCAATCAAGCAAGAAAACAAACCAAAATTGCCCCACATATTTGAGCACATTCCCACAATTTAGAGCACCAAAAGGAGATCAAAATACACCAATGAAGAGCTAGAAAGCTTAAGGATGAAATACTTACTTGTTGGTGATGAATAAAAGCGCAAAACGGAATCGAAGAATGCGAAAAGTAGAGATCCTAGGGGTGCAAACTCGTAAATTTCGTGGGTATGGCTTTTGAAAGGGGGGAAAAGAAGTTTTTGAATGCAAAAAACGTCCCCCCTTTCGTCACTTTTATATTTTGGTGCAGGGGTTGCTCGCCCAGGCGAGCTAACCTGCACTTTTTTTTTTTTTTTTTGGAGAGGAACATTAACCATGTCCCCTCCTCCCTTATGGGTTAGCGTTTTGCCTAACTTGAACTTACTTAAGTTAGAATTAGGCGTTGATTACTTATTTTTAAAACAAACAAATAGTAAAAGAAAACTGCGAATACAAAGGATACGGGGCTGCCTTGCAGCGACGTTCTCTGCTTGTTTAGCACAGAGAAGGGGCAACGATCGGTCGGTTGTGACCCCATCCCCACTTGCATCCGTTCCTAAGTACCTGCAAGTAATAAACAACCAGGTATGGCCAATCTTGACCGCGTCGTTGTCTTACCTTGATTGGTTTCTGCTGTTCATGTTTTGTCCCCACCCCAAAAGGTAGCTCGAGATGATCCTGCCCCTGTTTTACCACAACAATATGCATGCGTATGCGTATGCATGAATGTTTTCAAACGCAGCAAATTTTAGTGAAAGTTGGTTTAGGTTCAATTTTAATTAAGCGCTTGGGGCATCCCATGAACTGAGCGGAAGGGCTCAGGTGATCACAAATTAACGCAAGGTTTGAAACCAACGTGAGGACTAAAGCCTCGAATCCACATTCATTTCTTTGAAAGATTGTAACGAGAGATACTGTAGACGGGGAATCCCTGGGGGAAATCCAGAAAACACATAAAGATAAAGAACATGCAATGACATCCTTAATTGCCCCAGATTCTAAGCATAATATCGCTTGACGACATCAGAATTCAAAGGTGAAGGTAGCTCTTCGCCATCCATGTTGGTAAGCACCAGGGCTCCTCCGGAAAAAGCCCTCTTCACAACAAAAGGCCCTTCGTAGTTTGGGGCCCATTTTCCTCGATTGTCCTTGACAGCATGGGACATTTTCTTTAACACAAGGTCTCCCTCATGGAACTTGCACAAGCGTACCTTCTTGTTGAATGCACTCTTCATTCTTTGCTGGTACAAGCGCCCATGACTCATGGCCGTTAAGCGCTTACCCTCAATGAGGTTGAGCTGGTCATAGTGCGTTTGGGCCAACTCTGATTCCTTTAATCTGGATTCTGCCAAGATCCTTAATGACGGGACTTCTACCTCAAACGGTAACACAGCCTCCATCCCATATACCAATGAGAATGGCGTTGCCCCAGTTGACGTTCGCACTGAAGTTCGGTAACCGTGTAACGCGAATGGGAGCATTTCGTGCCAATCTCTGTATGACACGGTCATCTTTTGGATAATCTTTTTGATATTCTTATTGGCCACTTCCACGGCTCCATTCATCTTTGGCCGGTAGGGTGTGGAATTGTGATGCCGGATTTTAAACTCCTCGCACATTTCCCCCATCATCTTGTTATTCAGGTTGGTGTCGTTGTCCGTGATAATCTTCCTTGGCAAACCATATCGGCAGATGATCTCTTTCTTAATGAACCTGACCACCACACCCCTCGTGACATTGGGGTAGGAGGCCGCCTCGACCCACTTGGTAAAATAATCTATCGCTACGAGGATGAAGCGATGACCATTTGAGGCCTTGGGCTCAATGGCCCCGATGACATCTATCCCCCACATGGAGAAAGGCCAAGGGGCGGACATGACATTCAGATGATGCGGTGGAACATTGACATTGTCTGCGAACGCTTGACATTTGTGGCATTTCCTTACATGGACACAACAATCACTTTCCATGGTAAGCCAGTAATAACCTGCTCTTAGGATCTTCCTGGCCATAGCATGCCCGTTGGCGTGCATTCCAAACGAGCCCTCATGGACTTCCTCGATCATGTGATTTGCCTCCCTGGCATCCACGCACCGCAGGAGTGTCATGTAGTGATTTCTCTTATACAGTATGCTTCCGCTCATGAAGAAACCGGCTGCCAACCTTCTCAATGTCCTCTTATCATTGTCGGCAATCTCTGGCGGGTATTCTTTGCTTACGACATATCGCTTGATGTCGAAATACCAAGGCTT
Source organism: Glycine soja (assembly GCF_004193775.1). NCBI lineage: Eukaryota > Viridiplantae > Streptophyta > Magnoliopsida > Fabales > Fabaceae > Glycine > Glycine soja. The sequence continues at coordinate 26,246,293 of NC_041012.1, read as the reverse complement.
TCCGTCCCGTTCCTCTTCTACTTGGCAACAATGTGCGGGTTTGCCACGACACCAAAATTCAATGTAGGGTAGATCCCCGTGCGGCGTTAGCTGGAACATAGACGCCAAAGTAGCAAGCGCATCCGCCATTTGATTTTCCTCGCGGGGAACATGATGGAAGGAGATCTCATCAAAGGTCTTAGCCAATTCCTTGATATAGGCTTTGTAGGGTATCAGCTTGGGATCTCTAGTTTCCTATTCCCCTCTCAGCTGATGGATTACCAACGCTGAGTCGTCGTACACCTTGAGTAGTTTGACATTGGAGTCAATTGCTGCCTGGACGGCTAGGGCACAGGCTTCATATTCGGCCATGTTGTTGGTGCAGTCGAATCCTAGCCTGGCTGTGAAAGGTACACATTGATTGTCCGGAGAGACCAATACTGCCCCAACGCCATGGCCTAGAATGTTTGACGCTCCATCAAACCATACAGTCCATTTGTCCCGATCTTCGTCCAATTTTTCCTCAAACAAGGCCATGATGTCCTCATCCGAGAATTCAGGATGCATGGGCTGATAGTCGTTAAGAGGCTGTTGAGCCAAATAATCTGCTAAGGCGCTTCCTTTTATCGCCTTTTGGGTGACGTAAACTATATCAAACTCGGATAGCAGGACTTGCCACCGGGCGATTCGTCCCGTGAGAGCTGGCTTTTCAAAGATGTACTTAACCGGGTCCATCTTGGATATCAACCAGGTAGTATGGCTCAACATGTACTGCCTTAGGCGATGGGATGCCCATACTAAAGCACAACACGTTCTTTCGAGCAAGGAGTAATTCATTTCACAGGTCGTGAACTTCTTACTTAGGTAGTAAACAGCGCGCTCTTTCTTTCCGGATTCGTCATGTTGCCCCAGCATACACCCCATTGACTCATCTAAGATTGTCATGTACAAGATGAGAGGCCTTCCAGGTACTGGTGGCATAAGCACGGGAGGATTCATAAGGCACTTCTTGATCCTTCCAAAAGCTTCTTGGCAATCTTCATTCCAGCGATCAGTTTGGTTTTTGCGTAAGAGTTTGAACAACGGCTCACAAATGGCGGTGAGCTGCGATATGAATCTGGCAATATAATTCAAGCGTCCCAGGAAGCCCCGGACTTGCCTCTCAGTACGGGGTTCTGGCATCTCAAGGATGGCCTTCACCTTTTCGGGGTCTACCTCTATTCCTTTCTGGCTCACGATGAAACCAAGCAATTTCCCTGATTTGACCCCAAAGGTACACTTGGCGGGGTTCAACCTTAATTGATATTTCTTAAGCCTTTCGAACAACTTCCGCAGGTTGACAAGGTGTTCTTCCTCGAATTTAGATTTAGCAATTATGTCGTCCACGTAGACCTCGATCTCTTGATGCATCATATCATGGAACAAAGCTACCATGGCCCGTTGATAAGTTGCCCCGGCATTCTTGAGTCCAAAGGACATCACCTTGTAACAAAATGTCCCCCACAGGGTGACGAAGGTAGTCTTTTCCATATCCTCTGGCGCCATCTTTATCTGATTGTAACCGGAGAAACCGTCCATGAAGGAAAATAAAGCAAAATTGGCCGTGTTATCCACGAGGATATCGATGTGTGGCAAAGGAAAATTGTCCTTGGGACTGGCCCGATTCAGGTCCCGATAATCCACACACATTCGTACTTTCCCATCTTTCTTAGGGACCGGTACAATGTTGGCAACCCATTCTGGATACCGAGCGACGGCCAGAAAACCAACGTCAAATTGCTTCTTCACTTCTTCTTTTATCTTCAAGGATGTTTCGAGCTTCATCCTTCTCAGTTTCTGCTTTACCGGGGAACACTCGGGATTTAGAGGTAATCGGTGCTGTACAATGTCAGAACTCAAACCGGGCATATCTTGGTATGACCAAGCAAAGATGTCTTGGTTGTCCCTTAGCAGGATTATTAATTCTTCACGGATAGGTGCGGTAATACCTGTGCCTATCTTTACTTCCCTTTTTCCACTGCCAATTCCCAAGTCTACTAGTTCTGTTTCTTCTTGATGAGGCCCCATTTCTTGGTCCTCATGGGCGACCATCCTTTCTAATTCTGGGGGAAGTCCCACATCCTCGTTCCCTTCATCTTCCGTTTGATTTGTTTCTTGCTCGAAGTTGATAGGCGGGTCCCAGGTATTAGTACCTTCGAGGGACTCATCATCGAATCTGCCGTTTTAAAAAGTAAAGAAGTAAACATGCAAATGGATGAGAATGGGTAGAGACGTAGGAACAGATGAAGAAAGATCATTGTATTATAAAAAAAAAACAAAATACACAAAGCCTTAACCAAAAGAAAAACTCTAAAGCCTAGGCCCAACTATAGAGCTTTTAAAACCGTAAAGGTTTACATTATGCTCGCTGTGTAAATGTCGGGGCGCTCCTCCACTCGCCAATTCCCCAGCTGGAAATCAGGAGGGCAAGGTCGTACCAAATCCAATGTACTTGGAACATCATCTTCGTATATTGCGACCACTTGACCTTCGTCTCCCAGACCCACGCTTATAAAGCTTCTACTTATGTGGCAGGGCGGGCTTCCTTCACTTTCTTGTCTCAACCGCGAGCTTTGACCACCGTCCTTCCTTCCCGTGATGCTTCTCTTTATATCTTCCTGAGTGGGCTTATAGCCTAACCCATACTTCCCACGATTTCCTTTGGCATTTATCAGGCTAGTTATGCCGCCGTTGTCTTTGCCTAAACCCATTCCGGGTTCGTAACCGTTCCCCAACATAACCCGGGCCATCATTACTGCTGCATCGGATAGGCAAGGCTGCCCATAGAAGGAGTCCACGGAGGAAATGCTTACCACCTCAAAAGACTGGAAAGCGGTTTCTAATGACTCCTCTGCGGCTTCCACATAAGGCATAGAGGATGGGCAGCTCACCAAGATGTCTTCCTCGCCTGATACGATGACCAGATGCCCTTCCACTACGAATTTCAACTTTTGGTGGAGTGTAGAGGGAACAACTCCCACTGAGTGGATCCACGGATGCCCCAACAGACAGCTGTAGGGGGGGTTAATATCCATTATTTGGAAGGTAACTTGACAGTTGTGAGGGCCTATCTGTACTGGGAGATCGATCTCTCCCCTAACCTCTCGGCGGGTGCCGTCGAAGGCACGAACCACCATTGAACTCGGCTTTAAGTGGGAGGCATTGAATGGTAATTTCTCTAAAGTGCTCTTAGGCATCACGTTTAAACTGGAACCATTATCGATGAGCTCTTTGGCTACGATATGGTCCATACACTTGACTGATACGTGCAAAGCTTTATTATGCCCTCTCCCCTCGGCGGGGATTTCTTCTTCGGCGAAGGCGAGATAGTTGTTGGCAGTGATATTATTGACCAGCCCTCCGAAACCTTCTACCGAGATGTCTTGGGCCACATGGGCCTCGTTCAGAACTTTTACTAGCAGAGCCCGATGAGGCTCGGAGCTCATGAGTAACTCCAACAGCGAGACCCTGGCCGGAGTTTTGTTGAGCTGTTCGATAACCTTGAATTCGCTCTGCTGAATTATACGGAGGAACTCACTGGCTTCCTCTAGCGACACCTCCTTTTTACCATCCTTTTTCTCCGGAAGACCTTTCGCCGGAATATCTTTATTCGAAGCGTGGGGTGCTTCACCATCTTGTTCCTCTACCACTTTTCCTTTCCCCTTGACGTTCGCGGGTTGGACTGGTAGGTCCGGAGGCGCAAACACACGACCGCTACGGGTCACACCACTCAGTCCCGTGATATTTGTTACCTTAGCCGACAACGAGCTGACATCGGTGGCTTCTTCTTCCTTCTCCCTCGGAGGTGTATATCTCCATGGGACTGCGTGGCTATTTTGGTATAGGAAAGGAACAGGTTTAGCTACTAAGGGGTGTCTGGGTTTTTGCGAAGCTGTGCCCTTGGTGAAGTATATCACCAAGGGTTTGGGCTTCGCAACACTGCTCCCATCCGTGGACTGCATGCATATATGCTGCTCTTCTCTTCCTTCACTGCCAACTTCCAGTCGACCTTGATCTATCATCCGCTGTAACAATTCCTCTACTCCCAAACACGTTTCCATGTCATGCAGCTCGCCGGAATGCAGCAAACAGGAATCCTCTTTACGCCCACTATGGGGAATCAGACCTCCCTTTTGTAGGGCCTCAAAGATAAACCTCCTAGGGGTTGCCACATCCTTTAAAGGTTTAGACCTGCGCGGCCTATCGGACTCAACGGCGTTAACCGCTCCCCCTCCATGATTGGCAAGCGGGTTGGTTCTCACATTGGGCCGATCCTCTTGGAAAGTCAGCCATCCAGCATCTATCAAATGTTGGACCTTGTATTTAAGGGCCAAGCATTTTTCAATGGAATGCCCCGGGACACCCCCATGGTACTTGCAAGTTGCGTTAGGGTCATACCACTTTGGGAAAGGGGGTTGGAGGACCTTTCCGGGAGTTACCACGGCCAAATGGTTGGTGATGAGGGACGGTAAGAGGTCTTCGTACGTCATTGGGAGTGGGGTGAATTCTTGAAATGGCCTCGGAGGGAAGTTCCTTGTTGCGTTGGAATTACCGGCCGGGCGAGTTGTGTTCGGAGTTGGAACTTGGGGAGCTTCCCTCTAGGTGGGTGCCTTAGGCTGCACAGGTGCTGAACTAGAGGCGTTCCCGATATGAGCCGAGAAGCTCGGGTGATGTTGCGCGTACTGATGGGTACCATGAGGTGTCTGCGGGGGTTTGACCCACGCGGGTGTTGAAGAGACGGCATGGGCATCTCCTTCCTTCCTTTTTGCCCCCGTTGTCCCGATTCTTTTGGCATTCGCACTCGTGGAGGAAATGTAATCGAACTTTCCTCTTTTCAACCCTACCTCGATTCTTTCCCCGGCGAACACTAGGTCCGCGAAGCTGGATGGCATGTAACCTACTAGCTTCTCATAGTAGAACACTGGCAGAGTGTCTACCATCATGGTGATCATCTCTCTTTCTACCATGGGAGGAGCCACTTGTGCCGCTAGGTCTCTCCACCGCTGTGCGTATTCTTTAAAGGTTTCGCCCTCTTTCTTGAACATATTCTGCAGCTGAGTGCGATCGGGAGCCATATCGGAATTATACTGGTATTGCCTTAGGAAGGCAGTAATCAGATCCTTCCAAGTACGGATACGGGAAGCTTCTAGATTAGTGTACCAAACTACCGCGGCTCCGGCCAAGCTATCTTGAAAAAAGTGTATTAATAGCTTCTCATCCTTAGAGTGTGCGCCCATTTTGCGACAATACATCTTGAGATGGTTTTTGGGACAAGTTGTCCCTTTATACTTGTCGAAGTCCGGTACCTTGAACTTCGGGGGAATAACAACATCAGGTACTAAGCAAAGATTCGTCATGTCTGCGAACGGATAGTCCCCAAATCCTTCCACGGCTCTCAATCTCTCCTCGAGGAGATCGAGCTTTTTCCTTTCTTCAGTTGCCGGGGGCGGTCCTTCCGTGGACGAAACTATTGGTTGTGTCGTGATGTTGGGCTGAGGCAACGTGCTGGGTGCCGGCCCTTCGGGAATCGGGGGATAGAACTCGACATCCCTTCGAGCATAGTCTTGAGGGTCTTTGTGGACCTCGTCGGGCTGTTGAGGAGGCTCTCTTTCAAGGACGGGAGAAGCAATAGGGCCCGCATCGTCTTGCAAGACGGGTAAAGAAAGAAAGAATGCATGCTAGAGATAAAATGCGGGAGTGATTTGATTCGCACAAGCTTTTTTGGAGTAGAAACATGGGACCAACTCATTTTATTTTAAAAAAAGTCGTATCTAGTCAAGGTCTGAGAGACCATACAAGTTTCCTAGCGATTTCTAATTATGTGGGTCATTAAGTCTATCATATGCTGACAATAGCCGAGAAGCCCATGAATTTCTTCGGGGGCGGAGTAGATGTCCGCCATCGCCTTGGCCTTGGCTAACAATCGGGGAAGTTCTTGACTCCCGTTCAAGGTAAGAGCAAACCGATCCAACCACATGGTTGCCTCTTGGTGTAAAGAATCGATCACCCTTCCTCTAGCCTCTTTTTCCGCGTATACTTGGGCATACTCGTCCGCGACCCTATGCTCGTGGGCCGTGGCTAGACCTAACTCTTCTTGGTACTTGGCGATGATAGCTAGCATGTTGGTCTCCGTCTCGCATAAACGCTGAGACAAACTCATTTTGGACCTTGAATAGGTAACTAACTCCTCTTTCAAGACCATGCTATGCGCTCGCAATTGGTCCCTCTCTTCCCTTCGCAGCTTGAGTTCACTGTTGCTACCCCACAGAGCTCCGCGAAATTTGTTACGGCCATACTCTTCCTTGCGAGCCCTCTTAGTCTCTTGTTCAAGGGCTCTCGCAGTAGTTGCATTCTCTTCCCGTAATCCGGCACACTCCTTCTGGATGTGTGTAGCGGCCAACTTGAACTTCTCCTTGGCAAGTTTCTCCTTTCCTAACTCGCTTTTGAGAGCTTGGACTTCTTCGTCCTCTTCGGTGCTTCAAAACTCTCTTCGCTGATGACTTTTAACTTGGCGAGCCAATCTAAACCTCGTATGTGAACTTTCAGCCATTCATGGTAACCACCAATGATGCCATTACGAATGCCCCTAAGTTCTTGATCTTTCCTTAACGGGGTTTCCCATGCCTTATGGATTCTTTGTATAGCCTTGAAATTTTGTGCGCCGAAATCCCTCACAAGGAAAGGAGACATGCTTTCTTCCATCGGTGCTCCCCTCATGGGGTACCCTAGTTGTCTTATAGCGAGCGCGGGATTGTAGTTAATACAACCCCTCGTTCCTATCAGCGGAATGTTTGGGTACCCTCCAAATGAGAAAAGGACTCCCTCCTTTCCTTCCTTCCATCGGGGGAACCAATTGATTGTTCTACCTCCTATCCCAGCCAAAAGCTGGTCCCAATCTATTCTCCTCTTTTCAGTACACGAGCGATGGCTCTGGAGCGGACATGGATGCCTCGTGTCTTGTTGGAACAAGTGTGAAACCAACCAAACACAGAGGGCGGGCAAGCAACAGATGATCCGTGCGCTACTCTTTTCGCACCTTCGGTTAAATGTGTCAAATAAATCCGCCAAGACAGCTACCACCGGACTTTCCTTGCTATGGTGGTATGCAAGGAAGGCGTCGATTGCTGCTAGGTCCACCAAACCATCTACGTTTGGAAAGAGGACGACCCCAAAAATTAGCAAAGCTAACACATCCATAAACGGGACCCAATCTCCTTGATTGGCCATACCCCTCGCCTTGTCTTCTAGGTACCTCCGTGGTAGGCCTGCCATGCCGTTCTGAGTCTGTTTTATGCGGTCCAAACCTCTTGCTGAATCCTTGACCACAGTTGCAATTCTGCTCAAAGAGGGGAGACACCCGGAGGAAAGGTATGGTTTTCTTCCCCCGAGAGGACATCCTAGAATTTCCTCAAATTCTTCAATGGTTGGTACCAATTGGAAGTCTCCGAACGTGAAGCATCTCAAAGGCTGGTCGTAGTATTGGGTGAGTGATGCAATGGCTTCTATGGATATCTTTGCTATGGTCAACTCTAAGATCTTTCCGTAAATCTTGCGGAAGGCTTGCATTTGGAGAGGTTCCATCAACCGCCCTAATTCTTTAATGCTGGTGGTATCTAGGCCTTTAACCTTGACTTGGTAAAACCTCTTGCCGGTTTGATTTGTCGCCATACTTACTAAAGTGAGACAAAAAGCTGGTGCAAATCAAAACTCCGATATCTCATGGGTGGAATGGATGAATGCATGAAGGAATGCATATGACACAGATGTAATTTAAGAATGTGGGTGCCCGGGACATTGTCTCCTTCTTAGACACAACGTCTAGGGGTAGCAAAGTGCCCCAACGTATGTATTTAAAACGGTGACCCGGACCCTCCGTTGATTTGTCTATAGAGGGGATCAAGACAGAACCCATATGCGATGCATATGCAAAAGGCGTAATGCGGGAATGTACATAGTATGACAATATTCACTGAACATAAGCAAAAGGGTATATGATACTTATGCATGGCAGTGTGAAAAAATGGCACGCAGCGTGTTTGCTCCGTGCCCCTATTTAAGGGACCTATAAGGGAGAGAACTAACTAGGCATTTAGTGATAACCCCCAAGGTAGTCATATCTCTCTTGATAGTTTCTAGAGCTATTATCCCCTTCGAAGAACATACGACAGCAGTAGGGACTACTAGCAACAATATGTTTTCAAAGAGGAAAACTCTAGATGAGGGTTCACTGTAATCAAGCAAGTCGGAGACCTAGCATGATCACAGATCCACCTCCACTCCTTATGTTCCCATGAACCCGGGTATAGGGCCCCCTTTTTTTTTCAACTCACAGTGTGTGCAAATAGTGTTGGTGTTTGTGTGCATCAAATGAATAAATATTTACCTCATGCATACATTTTAAAACGCACTAAAAGCAACAAAGATTTTATATACACAAGAACATAATGAAGGGAAACCAACAAAGGAGTAAGTCATGGTAAAGCATTGCACAAGATTAAATGGCCTAACTCTCTAAAAACCGTCCCCAGCGGAGTCGCCAACTGTCGCAACCTACCCTTCGGCGGGAGGGCGACGCGTGACTTGCGGGATGCGTGTTCCACGAAAGGAATACGCGCGGAGTCGCCACCAACGTTTATTTGAGGAAAACGTCGGAAAAAACCGGAAAAGACATGATCTACAAACTTTTAGGTGAAAGGTTCGGGAGTTGTATTTACGCACGGGGAAGGTATTAGCACCCCACACGTCCATCCCAAGGGACGGCAGCCTTTAATCGAATGTGCAAACATGACTTTGATTTTTACGTTCCCTTTTTATGTCTTTATATCCTTTATACCCTTTTTATATTTTTTCTCTTTTTGTGGTCGACAAGGGTGTTTCCCTTTGCTCCTACGTATTCCTCAATTGCGATGAGGAAATCAGACCTACGTAGTTCTTTCTTATCAAGTGATTCTTTTTACTTAAAAGGTGATCATTTTAAGGGGTTGGACCTTGAAAATGATCCATTTTACTTAGTAAGAAATTGAAATGACAAACTTCGAAAACCTATTTTTATGGACGAGCTTGACTAGGCGAGTAGATTTTAGCCTTAGTTTCACTTTAGTTATTAGTCAATTCAATTAAGAATGAGAAATCCCAAAGAGAAAACGTCCGATTGATTTTCCGCTTTATTTTACTAAAAGGTATTTTTTATTATTATTATATTATTTTTTACCTCTTTTTTTATTTCCAACGTGGTTACGGCACGACCGAACGGTCGGAATTCATTTTAACCGAAGTTAACGGATAATACAATTCAAACGATCGGTGGAAATTTATTTTATTTTTAGTTTAAGCGAGAAATGACTTAAATAAAATGGCTTAAGCACGTCAAAAGGGGGTATAGAAAGTAAATGAAACGAGAATAAAAATACACGAAACACAATGTGGACCACCACGGGTACATAGAATGAATCAAAAAGCTTGGTTCGAGGTACTTACCCGTTGAAGATCGAAGAACGATGAAGAACGAATGAAGAACGTCGAAGAACGGTCGAAACCTTCGCGAAATTCCTCACGGAAACGTTACGGAAACATTTCGGAAGCGCCTCGGCTTGGATTTTCTTCACGGAAACAATTTTTCCAAGCAAATTCGAAAGAGAGAGAGAAGTGCCTAAGGGGCTGAACCCTTTTTCACTTCACTGCTCCCCCTATTTATAGAAAATTGGGGGAGAAGCTTGCCACCCAGCTCGCCCAGGCGAGCAGGGTTGCTTCCTCCAGAAGCAACAGCCTTCTGGAGGAATCTTCTGGAGGGCCCAAGTGGGCCTGGTTGCTATTTGCACCCCCATTTTTATTAAGTACACCCCCTACCTTTTTTGGTGATTCTTTTTTCGTAAAGTTACGGAAACTTACGAATTTCGTAACGATACTTGTTTTCTTTCCATAATGTTACGGAACCTTGTGGATTACATAATCATCCCCTTTTTGACTTACGGAATGTTACGGAACCTCACTAATTGTCCAACGATTCTTCCATTTGATTTCCGGTGTGTCACGGAACCTTATGGGTTGTGCATCAATATTTTCTTTTGTTTTCCGGCACATCCCGGAATTTCACAAATTGCCTAATGATGGGTGCCAAGCACCTCACAAGGACTAAACAAAAGTCGCATGTCATCAAGCAAAGGTCCCCGGACGAAATTAGGGTATGACAGGACTCAATGGGATATCCGAGTTAAAAGTCATTGTTGTTTGAATTTTCTCTCATCTTTTGTATTCAGTTTCGAGCGACTCGATATTTTACGTGACCCAATCGGACATTCGAGTAGAAAGTTATTGTCGTTTTAATTTGCTAAGAGCTTCTGTATTCAATTTCGAGCGTCTTGATATATTACGGGACTCAATCGGATATCCGAGCTAAAAGTTATTGTGGTTTGCATTTGCTACGAGCTTCCATTTTCAATTACGAGCGTCTCGATATATTACGGGACTCAATCGGACATTCGAGTAAAAAGTTATTGTTGTTTGAATTTTCTCACAGCTTCTGTATTCAATTTCCAGCGTCTCAATATATTACGGGATTTAATCGGACATCCGAGTTAAAAGTTATTGTCATTTGCATTTGCTACGAGCTTCCGTTTTCAATTACGAGCGTCTCGATATATTACGGGACTAAATCCAACCTCCGAGTTAAAAGTTATTGTCGTTTGAATTTGCTACGAGCTTGCGTTTTTAATTTCTAGTGTCTTGATATATTATGGGACTTAATCGAACATTCGAGTTAAAAGTTATTGTCGTTTGAATCTGCTAAGAGCTTTCGTATTCAATGACGAGTGTCTCGATATATTACGGGACTCATCCGAGTTAAAAGTTATTGTCGTTTGAATTTGCTACGAGCTTCTGTTTTCAATTTTAAGCGTCTAGATATATTACGGGACTCATCCGAGTTAAAAGTTATTGTCGTTTGAATTTGCTACGAGCTTCTGTGTTCAATTCTAAGCGTCTTCATATATTACGAGACTCAATCGAACATCCGAGTAAAAAGTTATTGTCGTTAGAATTTTTTCACAACTTCTATATTCAATTTCGAACGTCTCGATATATTACAGGACTCAATGGGATATTAGAGTTAAAAGTCATTGTCGTTTGAATTTGCTTTCAGCTTCTATATTCAATTTTGAGAAACTTGATATATTACGTGACCCAATCGGACATCCGAGTAAAAAGTTATTGTCGTTTTAATTTGCTAAGAGCTTCTGTATTGAATTTCGAGGGTCTTGATATATTACGGGACTCAATCGTATATCCGAGCTAAAAGTTATTGTGGTTTGCATTTGCTATGAGCTTCCATTTTCAATTACGAGCGTCTCGATATATTACGGGACTCAATCGGACATTCGAGTAAAAAGTTATTGTTGTTTGAATTTGCTCACAGCTTCTGTATTCAATTTCGAGCGTCTCAATATATTACGGGACTTAATCGGACATCTGAGTTAAAAGTTATTGTCGTTTGCATATGCTACCAGCTTCCGTTTTCAATTACGAGCGTCTCGATATATTACGGGACTCAATCCAACCTCCGAGTTAAAAGTTATTGTCGTTTGAATTTGCTACGAGCGTGCATTTTCAATTTCTAGTGTCTTGATATATTACGGGTTTTAATCGAACAATCGAGTTAAAAGTTATTGTCGTTTGCATCTGCTCAGAGCTTTCTTTTTCAATGACGAGTGTCTCGATATATTACGGGACTCATCCGAGTTAAAAGTTATTGTCGTTTGAATTTGCTACTAGCTTCTGTTTTCAATTTTAAGCGTCTTGATATATTTCGGGACTCAATCGGACATCCGAGTTAAAAGTTTTTGTTTTTTGAAATTGCTCACAGCTTCTGTATTCAATTTTGAGCAACTCAATATATTACGGGACTTAATCGGACAGCCGAGTTAAAAGTTATTGTCGTTTGAATATGCTACGAGCTTGCGTTTTCAATTTCTAGTGTCTTGATATAATACGGGACTTAATCGAACATTCGAGTTAAAAGTTATTGTCGTCTGCATATGCTCAGAGCTTTCGTTTTCAATGACGAGTGTCTTGATATATTACGGTACTCATCCGAGTTAAAAGTTATTGTCGTTTTAATTTGCTACTAGCTTCTGTTTTCAATTTTAAGCGTCTTGATATATTTCGAGACTCCATCGGACATCCGAGTTAAAAGTTATTGTTTTTTGAAATTGCTCACAGCTTCTGTATTCAATTTCGAGCAACTCAATATATTACGGGACTTAATCGGAAATCCGAGTTAAAAGCTATTGTCGTTTGCATTTGCTACGAGCTTCCCTTTTCAATTACGAGCGTCTCGATATATTACGGGACTCAATCCAACCTTCGAGTTAAAACTTATTGTCATTTGTATTTGCTACGAGCTTCCGTTTTCAATTTCTAGTGTCTTGATATATTACGGGACTTAATCTCACATTCGAGTTAAAACTTATTGTCGTTTGCATTTGCTCAGAGCTTCTATATTCAATTTCGAGCGTCTCGATATATTTCGGGACTCAATCGAAAATCCAAGTTCAAAGTTATTGTCGTTTGAATATGCTACAAGCTTCCTTTTTAAATTTCGAGCGTCTCGATATATTACGGGACTCAATCGAACATCCGAGTAAAAAGTTATTGTCGTTTGAATTTGCTACGAGCTTCTGTGTTCAATTTTAAGCGTCTTCATATATTACAAGACTCAATCGGACATCCGAGTAGAAAGTTATTGTCGTTTTAATTTGCTAAGAGCTTCTCTATTTATTTCGAGCGTCTTGATATATTACGAGACTCAATCGGATATCCGAGCTAAAAGTTATTGTGGTTTGCAATTGCTACGAGCTTCCATTTTCAATTACGAGGGTCTCGATATATTACGGGACTCAATCGGACATTCGAGTAAAAAGTTATTGTTGTTTGAATTTGCTCACAGCTTCTGTATTCAATTTCGAGCGTCTCAATATATTACGGGACTTAATCGGACATCCGAGTTAAAAGTTATTGTCGTTTGCATTTGCTACGAGCTTCCGTTTTCAATTACGAGCGTCTCGATATGTTACGGGACTCAATCCAACCTTCGAGTTAAAGGTTATTGTCATTTGAATATGCTACGAGCTTGCGTTTTCAATTTCTAGTGTCTTGATATATTACGGGACTTAATCGAACATTCGAGTTAAAAGTTATTGTCGTCTGCATATGCTCAGAGCTTTCGTATTCAATGACGAGTGTTTCGATATATTACGAGACTCATCCGAGTTAAAAGTTATTGTCGTTTGAATTTGCTACGAGCTTTTGTTTTTAATTAAGAGCGTCTCGATATAATACGGGACTCAATCCAACCTCCGACTTAAAAGTTATTGGCATTTGAATTTGCTAGGAGCTTCCGCTTTCAATTTCTAGTGTCTTGATATATTACGGGACTTAATCGCACATTCGATTTAGAAGTTATAGTCGTCTGCATTTGCTCAGAGCTTTCGTTTTCAATGACGAGTGTCTCGATATATTATGGGACTCATCCGAGTTAAAAGTTATTGTCGTTTGAATTTGCTACGAGATTCTGTTTTCAATTTTAAGCGTCTTGATATATTACAGGACTCAATCGGGCATCCGAGTTAAAATTTATTGTCGTTTGCATTTGCTCAGAGCTTCTATATTTAATTTCGAGCGTCTCGATATATTACGGGACTCTATCGAAAATCCAAGTTCAAAGTTATTGTCGTTTGAATATGCTACAAGCTTCCGTTTTAAATTTCGAGCGTCTCGATATATTACGGGACTCAATCGAACATCCGAGTAAAAAGTTATTGTCGTTTGAATTTTCTCAAAGCTTCTGTATTCAATTTCGAACATCTTGATATATTATGGGATTCAATGGGATATCCAAGTTAAAAGTCATTGTCGTTTGAATTTGTTTTCAGCTTTTCTATTCAGTTCGAGCGACTCGATATATTACGTGACCCAATCGGACATCCGAGTAGAAAGTTATTGTCGTTTTAATTTGCTAAGAGCTTCTGTATTCTATTTCGAGCGTCTTGATATATTACGGAACTCAATCGGATATCCGAGCTAAAAGTTATTGTGGTTTGCATTTGCTACAAGCTTCCATTTTCAATTACAAGCGTCTCGACATATTACGGGACTCAATCGGACATTCGAGTAAAAAGTTATTGTTGCTTGAATTTGCTCACAGCTTCTGTATTCAATTTCGAGCGTCTCAATATATTACGGGACTTAATCGGACATCCGAGTTAAAAGTTATTGTCGTTTGCATTTGCTACGAGCTTCCGTTTTCAATTACAAGCGTCTCGATATATTACAGGATTCAATCCAACCTCCGAGTTAAATGTTATTGTCGTTTGAATTTGCTACGAGCTTCCGTTTTGAGTTTCAAGTGTCTTGATATATTACGGGACTCAATCGGATATCCGAGCTAGAAGTTATTGTGGTTTGCAATTGCTACGAGCTTCCATTTTCAATTATGAGCGTCTCGATATATTACGGGACTCAATCGGACATTCGAGTAAAAAGTTATTGTTGTTTGAATTTGCTCACAGCTTCTGTATTCAATTTCGAGCATCTCAATATATTACGGGACTTAATCGGACATCCGAGTTAAAAGTTATTGTTGTTTGAATTTGCTCACAGCTTTTGTATTCAATTTCGAGCGTCTCAATATATTATGAGACTCAATCCAACCTCCGAGTTAAAAGTTATTGTCGTTTGAATTTGCTACGAGCTTGCGTTTTCAATTTCTAGTGTCTTGATATATTACGGGACTTAATCGAACATTCGAGTTAAAAGTTATTGTCATTTGCATCTGCTCAGAGCTTTCGTTTTCAATGACTAGTGTCTCAATATATTACGGGACTCATCCGAGTTAAAAGTTATTGTCGTTTGAATTTGCTACGAGCTTCTGTTTTCAATTTTAAACGTCTAGATATATTACGGGACTCAATCGGATATCCGAGTTAAAATTTATTGTCGTTTGCATTTGCTCAGAGCTTCTACATTCAATTTCGAGCGTCTCGATATATTACGGGACTCAATCGAAAATCCAAGTTCAAAGTTATTGTCGTTTGAATTTGCTACGAAATTCCGTTTTAAATTTCGAGCGTCTCGATATATTACGGGACTCATCCGACTTAAAAGTTATTGTCGTTTGAATTTGCTACGAGCTTCTGTGTTGAATTTTAAGCGTCTTCATATATTACGAGACTCAATCCAACCTCCGAGTTAAAAGTTATTGTCGTTTGAATTTTCTACGAGCTTGCGTTTTCAATTTCTAGTGTCTTGATATATTACGGGACTTAATCGAACATTCGAGTTAAAAGTTATTGTCGTCTGAATTTGCTCAGAGCTTTCGTTTTCAATGACGAGTGTCTCGATATATTACGGGACTCATCCGAGTTAAAAGTTATTGTCGTTTGAATTTGCTACGAGCTTCTGTTTTCAATTTTAAGCATCTTGATATATTACGGGACTCAATCGGACATCCGAGTTAAAAGTTATTGTTTTTTGAAATTGCTCACAACTTCTGTATTCAATTTCGAGCAACTCAATATATTGCGGGACTTAATTCGAAATCCGAGTTAAAAGTTATTGTCGTTTGCATTTGCTACAAGCTTCCGTTTTCAATTACGAGCGTCTCGATATATTACGGGACTCAATCCAACCTCCGAGTTAAAACTTATGGTCATTGGAATTTGCTACGAGCTTCCGTTTTCAATTTCTAGTGTCTTGATATATTACGGGACTTAATCGCACATTCGAGTTAAAAGTTATTGTCGTATGCAAATGCTCAAAGCTTTCGTTTTCAATGACGAGTGTTTTGATATATTACGGGACTCATCCGAGTTAAAAGTTATTGTCGTTTGAATTTGCTACGAGCTTCTGTTTTCAATTTTAAGCGTCTAGATATATTACGGGACTCAATCGGACATCCGAGTTAAAATTTATTGTCGTTTGCCTTTGCTCAGAGCTTCTATATTCAATTTCGAGCGTCTCGATATATTACAGGACTCAATCGAAAATCCAAGTTCAAAGTTATTGTCGTTTGAATTTGCTACGAACTTCCGTTTTAAATTTCGAGCGTCTCGATATATTACGGGACTCATCCTAGTTAAAAGTTAGTGTCGCTTGAGTTTGCTACGAGCTTCTGTGTTCAATTTTAAGCGTCTTGATATATTACGGGATTCAATCGAACATCCGAGTAAAATGTTATTATCGTTAGAATTTTCTCAAAGCTTCTACATTCAATTTCGAACGTCTCGATATATTACGGGACTCAATGGGAGTTCCAAGTTAAAAGTCATTGTCGTTTGAATTTTCTCTCAGCTTCTGTTTTCAGTTTTGAGCGACTCGATATATTACGTGACCCAATCGGACATCCGTTTAGAAAGTTATTGTCGTTTTAATTTGCTAAGAGCTTCTGTATTCAATTTCGAGGGTCTTGATATATTACGCGACTCAATCGAATATCCGAGCTAAAAGTTATTGTGGTTTGCATTTGCTACAAGCTTCAATTTTCAATTACGAGCGTCTCGATATATTACGGGACTCAATCAGACATTTGAGTAAAAAGTTATTGTTGTTTGAATTTGCTCACAACTTCTGTATTCAATTTCGAGCGTCTCAATATATTACAGGACTTAATCGGACATCCGAGTTATAAGTTATTGTCGTTTACATTTGCTACGAGCTTCTGTTTTCAATTACAAGCGTCTCAATATATTACGGGACTCAATCCAACCTCCGAGTTAAAAGTTATTGTCGTTTGAATTTTCTACGAGCTTGCATTTTCAATTTCTAGTGTCTTGATATATTACGGGACTTAATCGAACATTCGAGTTAAAAGTTATTGTCGTCTGCATATGCTCAGAGCTTTCGTTTTCAGTGACGAGTGTCTCGATATATTACGGGACTCATCCGAGTTAAAAGTAATTGTGGTTTGAATTTGCTACGAGCTTCTGTTTTCAATTTTAAGCGTCTTGATATATTACGGGACTCAATCGGACATCCGAGTTAAAAGTTATTGTTTTTTGAAATTGCTCACAACTTTTGTATTCAATTTCGAGCAACTCAATATATTGCGGGACTTAATCGGAAATCCGAGTTAAAAGTTATTGTCGTTTGCATTTGCTACGAGCTTCCGTTTTCAATTACGAGCGTCTCGATATATTACAGGACTCAATCCAATCTCCGAGTTAAAACTTATTGTCATTTGAATTTGCTACGAGCTTCCGTTTTCAATTTCTAGTGTCTAGATATATTACGGGACTTAATCGCACATTCGAGTTAAAAGTTATTGTTGTCTGCATATGCTCCCAGCTTTCATTTTCAATGACGAGTGTCTCGATATATTACGGGAGTCATCCGAGTTAAAAGTTATTGTCGTTTGAATTTGCTACGAGCTTCTGTTTTCAATTTTAAGCGTCTTGATATATTACAGGACTCAATCGGACATCCGAGTTAAAATTTATTGTCATTTGCATTTGCTCAGAGATTCTATATTCAATTTCGAGTGTCTCGATATATTACGGGACTCAATCGAAAATCCATGTTCAAAGTTATTGTCGTTTGAATATGCTACAAGCTTCCTTTTTAAATTTCGAGCGTCTCGATATATTACGGGACTCAATCGAATATCCGAGTAAAAAGTTATTGTCGTTTGAATTTTCTCACAGCTTCTGTATTCAATTTCGAACATCTTGATATGTTACGGGACTCAATGGGATATCCGAGTTAAAAGTCATTGTCGTTTGAATTTGCTACGAGCTTCTGCGTTCAATTTTAAGCGTCTTCATATATTACAAGACTCAATCGGACATCCGAGTAGAAAGTTATTGTCGTTTTAATTTGCTAAGAGCTTCTGTATTTATTTCGAGCGTCTTGATATATTACGGGACTCAATCGGATATCCGAGCTAAAAGTTATTGTGGTTTGCATTTGCTACGAGCTTCCATTTTCAATTACGAGCGTCTCGATATATTACGGTACTCAATCAGGCATTTGAGTAAAAAGTTATTGTTGTTTGAATTTGCGCACAACTTCTGTATTCAATTTCGAGCGTCTCAATATATTACAGGACTTAATCGGACATCCGAGTTATAAGTTATTGTCGTTTGCATTTGCTACGAGCTTCCGTTTTCTATTACGAGCGTCTCGATATATTACGGGACTCAATCCAACCTCCGAGTTAAAACTTATGGTCATTGGAATTTGCTACGAGCTTCCGTTTTCAATTTCTAGTGTCTTGATATATTACGGGACTTAATCGCACATTCGAGTTAAAAGTTATTGTCGTATGCAAATGCTCAAAGCTTTCGTTTTCAATGACGAGTGTCTTGATATATTACGGGACTCATCCGAGTTAAAAGTTATTGTCGTTTGAATTTGCTACGAGCTTCTGTTTTCAATTTTAAGCGTCTAGATATATTACGGGACTCAATCGGACATCCGAGTTAAAATTTATTGTCGTTTGCCTTTGCTCAGAGCTTCTATATTCAATTTCGAGCGTCTCGATATATTACTGGACTTAATCGGACATCCGAGTTAAAAGTTATTGTCGTTTGCATTTGCTACGAGCTTCCGTTTTCAATTACGAGCGTCTCGATATATTACGGGACTCAATCCAACCTCCGAGTTAAAATTATTGTCATTGGAATTTGCTACGAGCTTCCGTTTTAAATTTCTAGTGTCTTGATATATTACAGGACTTAATCGAACATTCGAGTTAAAAGTTATTGTCGTCTGCATTTGCTTAGAGCTTTCATTTTCAATGACGAGTGTCTCGATATATTATGGGACTCATCCGAGTTAAAAGTTATTGTCGTTTGAATTTGCTACGAGCTTCTGTTTTCAATTTTAAGCGTCTAGATATATTACGAGACTCAATCGGATATCCAAGTCAAAATTTATTGTCGTTTGCATTTGCTCAGAGCTTCTATATTCAATTTCGAGCGTCTCAGTATATTACGGGACTCAATCGAAAATCCAAGTTCAAAGTTATTGTCGTTTGAATTTGCTACGAACTTCCATTTTAAATTTCGAGCGTCTCGATATATTACGGGACTCATCCGACTTAAAAGTTATTGTCGTTTGAATTTGCTACGGGTTTCTGTGTTGAATTTTAAGCGTCTTCATATATTACGAGACTTAATCGAACATCCGAGTAAAAAGTTATTGTCGTTAGAATTTTCTCACAGCTTCTGTATTAAATTTCGAACGTCACGATATATTACGGGACTCAACGGGATATCCTAGTTAAAGGTCATTGTCGTTGGAATTTTCTCTCAGCTTCTGTATTCAGTTTCGAGCGACTAGATATATTACGTGACCCAATCAGACATCCGAGTAGAAAGTTATTGTCGTTTTAATTTGCTAAGAGCTTCTGTATTCAATTTCGAGCGTCTCAATATGTTACGAGATTTAATCGGACATCCGAGTTAAAAGTTATTGTCGTTTGCATTTGCTACGAGCTTTTGTTTTCAATTACGAGTGTCTCGATATATTACGAGACTCAATCCAACCTCCGAGTTAAAACTTATTGTCATTGGAATTCGCTACGAGCTTCCGTTTTCAATTTCTAGTGTCTTGATATATTACGGGACTTAGTCGCACATTCGAGTTAAAAGTTATTGTCGTCTGCATATGCTCACAGCTTTCATTTTCAATGACGAGTGTCTCGATATATTACGGGACTCATCCGAGTTAAAAGTTATTGTCGTTTGAATTTGCTAGGAGCTTCTGTTTTCAATTTTAAGCGTCTAGATATATTACGGGACTCAATCGGATATCCAAGTTAAAATTTATTGTCGTTTGCATTTGTTCAGAGCTTCTATATTCAATTTCGAGCGTCTCGATATATTACGGGAGTCAATCGAAAATCCAAGTTCAAAGTTATTGTCGTTTGAATTTGCTACGAACTTCCATTTTAAATTTCGAGCGTCTCGATATATTACAGGACTCATCCGACTTAAAAGTTATTGTCGTTTGAATTTGCTACGAGCTTCTGTGTTGAATTTTAAGCGTCTTCATATATTACAAGACTCAATCGAACATCCGAGTAAAAAGTTATTGTCGTTAGAATTTTCTCACAGCTTCTATATTCAATTTTGAACGTCTCGATATATTACGGGACTCAATGGGATATCCGAGTTAAAAGTCATTGTCGTTTGAATTTTCTTTCAGCTTCTGTATTCAGTTTCGAGCGACTCAATATATTACGTGACCCAATCGGACATCCGAGTAGAAAGTTATTGTCGTTTTAATTTGCTAAGAGCTTCTGTATTCAATTTCGAGCGTCTTGATATATTACGGGACTCAATTGAATATCGGAGCTAAAAGTTATTGTCGTTTGAATTTGCTACGAGCTTCGATTTTAAATTTCGAGCGTCTCGATATATTACGAGACTCAATCGAAAATCCAAGTTCAAAGTTATTGTCGTTTGAATTTGCTACGAACTTCCTTTTTAAATTTCGAGCGTCTCGATATATTACGGCACTCATCCGACTTAAAAGTTATTGTCATTTGAATTTGCTACGAGCTTCTGTGTTGAATTTTAAGCGTCTTCATATATTACGAGACTCAATCGAACATCCGAGTAAAAAGTTATTGTCGTTAGAATTTTCTCACAGCTTCTGTATTAAATTTTGAACGTCTCGATATATTACGGGACTCAATGGGATATCCTAGTTAAAAGTCATTGTCGTTTGAATTTTCTCTCAGCTTCTGTATTCAGTTTCGAGCGACTAGATATATTACGTGACCCAATCAGACATCCGAGTAGAAAGTTATTGTCGTTTTAATTTGCTAAGAGCTTCTGTATTCAATTTCGAGCGTCTCAATATGTTACGAGATTTAATCAGACATCCGAGTTAAAAGTTATTGTCGTTTGCATTTGCTACGAGCTTCCATTTTCAATTACGAGTGTCTCGATATATTACGGGACTCAATCCAACCTCCGAGTTAAAACTTATTGTCATTGGAATTCGCTACGAGCTTCCGTGTTCAATTTCTAGTGTCTTGATATATTACGGGACTTAATCGCACATTCGAGTTAAAAGTTATTGTCGTCTGCATATGCTTAGAGCTTTCATTTTCAATGACGAGTGTCTCGATATATTACGGGACTCATCCGAGCTAAAAGTTATTGTCGTTTGAATTTGCTACAAGCTTCTGTTTTAAATTTCGAGCGACTCGATATATTACGGGACTCATCCGAGTTAAAAGTTATTGTCGTTTGAATTTGCTACGAGCTTCTGTATTCAATTTTAAGCGTCCTGATATATTACGGGACTCAATCGGACATCCGAGTTAAAATTTATTGTCGTTTGCATTTGCTCAAAGCTTCTATATTCAATTTCGTGCGTCTCGATATATTACAGGACACAATAGAAAATTCAAGTTCAAAGTTATTGTCGTTTGAGTTTGCTACGAGCTTCCGTTTTTAATTACGAGCGTCTCGATATATTACAGGACTTAATCGGACATTTGAGTAAAAAGTTATTGTTGTTTGAATTTGCTCACAGCTTCTGTATTCAATTTCGAGCGTCTCAATATATTACGGGACTTAATCGGACATCTGAGTTAAAAGTTATTGTCGTTTGCATTTGCTACGAGCTTCCGTTTTCAATTGCGAGCGTCTCGATATATTACGGGACTCAATCCAACCTCTGAGTTAAAAGTTATTGTCGTTTGAATTTGCTACGAGCTTTTGTTTTCAACTTTAAGCATCCTGATATGTTACGGGACTCAATCGGACATCCGAGTTAAAATTTATTATGGTTTGCATTTGCTCAGAGCTTCTGTATTCAATTTCGAGCGTCTCGATATTTTACGGGACTCAATCGAAAATCCAAGTTCAAAGTTATTGTCGTTTGAATATGCTACGAGCTTCCATTTTAAATTTCGAGTGTCTCGATAAATTACGGGACTCAATCGAACATCCGAGTAAAAACTTATTGTCGCTAGAATTTTCTCACATCTTCTGTATTCAATTTCGAACGTCTCGATATATTACGGGACCCAATGGGATATCCGAGTTAAAAGTCATTGTCTTTTGAATTTGCTCTCAGCTTCTGTATTTAGTTTCGAGCGACTCGATATATTACGTGACCCAATCGGACATCCGAGTATAAAGTTATTGTCGTTTTAATTTGCTAAGAGCTTCTGTATTCAATTTCGAGCATCTTGATATATTTCGAGACTCAATCGGATATCCGAGCTAAAAGTTATTGTCGTTTGCATTTCCTACGAGCTTCGATTTTAAATTTTGGAGCGTCTCGATATATTCCGGGACTCAATCGGACATTCGTGTAAAAAGGTATTGTTGATTGAATTTGCTCACAGCCTCTGTATTCAATTTCGAGCGTCTCAATATATTACAGGACTTAATCGGACATCCGAGTTAAAAGTTATTGTCTTTTGAATTTGCTACGAGCTTCGTTTTTAAATTTCGAGCGTCTCGATATATTACGGGACTCAATCGAAAATCCAAGTTCAAAGTTATTGCCGTTTGAATTTGCTACGAACTTCCATTTTAAATTTCGAGCGTCTCGATATATTACGGCACTCATCCGACTTAAAAGTTATTGTCGTTTGAATTTGCTACGAGCTTCTGTGTTGAATTTTAAGGGTCTTCATATCTTACGAGACTCAATCGAACATCCGAGTAAAAAGTTATTGTCGTTAGAATTTTCTCACAGCTTCTGTATTAAATTTCGAACGTCTCGATATATTACGGGACTCAATGGGATATCCTAGTTAAAAGTCATTGTCGTTTGAATTTTCTCTCAGCTTCTGTATTCAGTTTCGAGCGACTAGATATATTACGTGACCCAATTAGACATCCGAGTAGAAAGTTATTGTCGTTTTAATTTGCTAAGAGCTTCTGTATTCAATTTCGAGCGTCTCAATATGTTACGAGATTTAATCGGACATCCGAGTTAAAAGTTATTGTCGTTTGCATTTGCTACGAGCTTCCGTTTTCAATTACGAGTTTCTCGATATATTACGGGACTCAATCCAACCTCCGAGTTAAAACTTATTGTCATTGGAATGCGCTACGAGCTTCCGTTTTCAATTTCTAGTGTCTTGATATAATACGGGACTTAATCGCACATTCGAGTTAAAAGTTATTATCGTCTGCATATGCTCAGAGCTTTCATTTTCAATGACGAGTGTCTCGATATATTACGGGACTCATCCGAGTTAAAAGTTATTGTCGTTTGAATTTGCTACGAGCTTCTGTTTTAAATTTCGAGCATCTCGATATATTACGGGTCTCATCGAGTTAAAAGTTATTGTCGTTTGAATTTGCTACGAGCTTCTGTATTCAATTTTAAGCGTCCTGATCTATTACGGGACTCAATCTGACATCCGAGTTAAAATTTATTGTCGTTTGCATTTGCTCAGAGCTTCTATATGCAATTTCGTGCGTCTCGATATATTACAGGACTTAATCGGACATTCGAGTAAAAAGTTATTGTTGTTTGAATTTGCTCACAGCTTCTGTATTCAATTTCGAGCGTCTCAATATATTACGGGACTTAATCGGACATCTGAATTAAAAGTTATTTTCGTTTGCATTTGCTACGAGCTTTCGTTTTCAATTACGAGCGTCTCGATATATTTCGGGACTCAATCCAACCTCCGAGTTAAAACTTATTGTCGTTTGAATTTTCTACAAGCTTCCGTTTTCAATTTCTAGTGTCTTGATATATTACGGGACTTAATCGCACATTCGAGTTAAAATTTATTGTCGTCTGCATACGCTCAGAGCTTTCGTTTTCAATGATGAGTGTCTCGATATATTACGGGACTCATCCGAGTTAAAAGTTATTGTCGTTTGAATTTGCTACGAGCTTTTGTGTTCAATTTTAAGCCTCTTGATATATTTCGGGACTCAATCGGACATCCGACTTAAAAGTTATTCTTTTTTGAATTTGCTCACAGCTTCTGTATTCAATTTCGAGCAACTCAATATATTACGGGACTTAATCGGAAATCCGAGTTAAAAGTTATTGTCGTTTGCATTTGCTACAAGCTTCCGTTTTCAATTACGAGCGTCTCGATATATTACGGGACTCAATCCAACCTCCGAGTTAAAACTTATTGTCATTGGAATTTGCTACGAGCTTCCGTTTTCAATTTCTAGTGTCTTGATATATTACGGGACTTAATCGCACATTCGAGTTAAACGTTATTGTCGTCTGCATATGCTCAGAGCTTTCATTTTCAATGACGAGTGTCTCGATATATTATGGGACTCATCCGAGTTAAAAGTTATTGTGGTTTGAATTTGCTACGAGCTTCTGTTTTCAATTTTAAGCGTCTAGATATATTACGGGACTCAATCGGACATCCGAGTTAAAATTTATTGTCGTTTACATTTGCTCAGAGCTTCTATATTCAATTTCGAGCGTCTCGATATATTACAGGACTCAATCGAAAATCCAAGTTCAAAGTTATTGTCGTTTGAATTTGCTACGAACTTCCGTTTTAAATTTCAAGCATCTCGATATATTACGGGACTCATCCTAGTTAAAAGTTATTGTTGCTCGAGTTTGCTACGAGCTTCTGTGTTCAATTTTAAGCGTCTTGATATATTACGGGATTCAATCGAACATCCGAGTAAAAAGTTATTATCGTTACAATTTTCTCACAGCTTCTACATTCAATTTCGAACGTCTCGATATATTACGGGACTCAATGGGATATTCGAGTTAAAAGTCATTGTCGTTTGAATTTTCCCTCAGCTTCTGTCTTCAGTTTCGAGTGACTCGATACATTACGTGACCCAATCAGACATCCGAGTAGAAAGTTATTGTCGTTTTAATTTGCTAAGAGCTTCTGTATTCAATTTTGAGCGTCTTGATATATTACGGGACTCAATCGGATATCCGAGCTAAAAGTTATTGTGGTTTGCATTTGCTACAAGCTTCAATTTTCAATTACGAGCGTCTCAATATATTACGGGACTCAATCACACATTCGAGTAAAAAGTTATTGTTGTTTGAATTTGCTCACAGCTTCTGTATTCAATTTCGAGCGTCTCAATATATTACAGGACTTAATCGGACATCCGAGTTAAAAGTTATTGTCGTTTGCATTTGCTACGAGCTTCCGTTTTCAATTACAAGCGTCTCGATATATTACGGGACTCAATCCAACCTCCGAGTTAAAACTTATTGTCATTGGAATTTGCTACGAGCTTCCATTTTCAATTTCTAGTGTCTTGATATATTACGGGACTAAATCGCACATTCGAGTTAAAAGTTATTGTCGTCTGCATATGCTCAGAGCTTTCGTTTTCAATGACGAGTGTCTCGATATATTACGGGACTCATCCGAGTTAAAAGTTATTGTCGTTTGAATTTGCTACGAGCTTCTGTTTTCAATTTTAAGTGTCTTGATATATTACGGGACTCAATCGGACATCTGAGTTAAAAGTTATTGTCGTTTGCATTTGCTACGAGCTTTCGTTTTCAATTACGAGCGTCTCGATATATTACGGGACTCAATCCAACCTCTGAGTTAAAAGTTATTGTCGTTTGAATTTGCTACGAGCTTTTGTTTTCAACTTTAAGCATGCTGATATGTTACGGGACTCAATCGGACATCCGAGTTAAAATTTATTATGGTTTGCATTTGCTCAGAGCTTCTATATTCAATTTCGAGCGTCTCGATATATTACGGGACTCAATCGAAAATCCAAGTTCAAAGTTATTGTCGATTGAATATGCTACGAGCTTCCGTTTTAAATTTCGAGCGTCTCGATATATTACGGGACTCAATAGAACATCCGAGTAAAAAGTTATTGTCGTTAGAATTTTCTCACAGCTTCTGTATTCAATTTCGAACGTCTTGATATATTACGGGACCCAATGGGATATCCGAGTTAAAAGTCATTGTCGTTTGAATTTGCTCTCAGCTTCTGTATTCAGTTTTGAGCGACTCGATATATTACGTGACCCAATCGGACATCCGAGTATAAAGTTATTGTCGTTTTAATTTGCTAAGAGCTTTTGTATTCAATTTCGAGCGTCTTGATATATTACGAGACTCAATCGGATATCCGAGCTAAAAGTTATTGTCGTTTGAATTTGCTACGAGCTTTGGTTTTAAATTTCGAGCGTCTCGATATATTACGGGACTCAATCAAACATCCGAGTAAAAAGTTATTGTCGTTAGAATTTTCTCACAGCTTCTGTATTCAATTTCGAATGTCTTGATATATTTCGGGACTTAATTGGACATCCGAGTTAGAAGATATTGTCGTTTGCATTTGCTACGAGCTTCCGTTTTTAATTACGAGCGTCTCGATATATTACGGGACTCAATCCAACATCTGAGTTAAAAGTTATTGTCGTTTGAATTTGTTACGAGCTTTTGTTTTAAACTTTAAGCATCCTGATATGTATTGGACTCAATCAGACATCCGAGTTAAAATTTATTGTCGTTTGCATTTGCTCAGAGCTTCTATATTCAATTTCGAGCGTCTCGATATATTACGGGACTCAATCGGACATCCGACTTAAAATTTATTGTCGTTTGCATTTGCTCAGAGCTTCTATATTCAATTTCGTGCGTCTCAATATATTACAGGACACAATAGAAAATTCAAGTTCAAAGTTATTGTCGTTTGAATTTGCTACGAGCTTCCGTTTTTAATTACGAGTGTCTCGATATATTACAGGACTTAATCAGACATTCGAGTAAAAAGTTATTGTTGTTTGAATTTGCTCACAGCTTCTGTATTCAATTTTGAGCATCTCAATATATTACGGGACTTAATCGGACATCTGAGTTAAAATTTATTGTCATTTGCATTTGCTACGAGCTTCCGTTTTCAATTACGAGCGTCTCGATATATTACGGGACTCAATCCAACCTCTGAGTTAAAAGTTGTTGTCGTTTGAATTTGCAACGAGCTTCTGTTTTCAACTTTAAGCATCCTGATATGTTACGGGACTCAATCGGACATCCGAGTTAAAAGTTATTGTCGTTAGAATTTGCTACGAGCTTCTGTATTCAATTTTAAGCGTCTTGATATATTACGGGACTCAATCGAACATCCGGTAAAAAGTTATTGTCGTTAGAATTTTCTCTCAGCTTCTGTATTCAGTTCCGAGCGACTCGATATATTACCTGACCCAATCAGACATCTGAGTAGAAAGTTATTGTCATTTTAATTTGCTAAGAGCTTCTGTATTCAATTACGAGCGTCTTGATATATTACGGGACTCAATCGGATATCCGAGCTAAAAGTTATTGTGGTTTAAATTTGCTACAAGCTTCAATTTTCAATTACAAGCGTCTCGATATATTGTGGGACTCAATCGGACATTCCAGTAAAAAGGTATTGTTGTTTGAACTTGCTCACAGCCTCTGTATTCAATTTCAAGCGTCTCAATATATTACGGGACTTAATTGGACATCTGAGTTAAAAGTTATTGTCGTTTGCATTTGCTACGAGCTTCCGTTTTCAATTACAAGCGTCTCGATATATTACAGGACTCAATCAAACCTCTGAGTTAAAAGTTATTGTCGTTGGAATTTGCTACGAGCTTCTGTTTTCAATTTTAAGCGTCTTGATATATTACAGGACTCAATCGGACATCCGAGTTAAAATTTATTGTCGTTTGCATTTGCTCAGAGCATCTATATTCAATTTTGAGCGTCTCGATATATTACGGGACTTAATCGGACATCCGAGTTAAAAGTTATTATCGTTTGCATTTGCTACGAGCTTCTGTTTTTAATTACGAGCGTATCGATATATTATGAGACTCAATCCAACCGCTGAGTTAAAAGTTATTGTCGTTTGAATTTGTTACGAGCTTCTGTTTTCAACTTTAAGCATCCTGATATGTTACGGGACTCAATCGGACATCCGAGTTAAAATTTATTGTCGTTTGCATTTGTTCAGAGCTTCTATATTCAATTTCGAGCGTCTCGATATAGTATGGGATTCAATCGAAAATTCAAGTTCAAAGTTATTGTGGTTTGAATTTGCTACGAGCTTCCGTTTTAAATTTCAAGCGTCTCGATATATTACGGGACTCATCCGAGTTAAAAGTTATTGTCGTTTGAATTTTCTACGAGCTTCAGTATTCAATTTTAACCGTCTTGATATATTATGGGACTCAATCGAACATCTGAGTAAAAAGTTATTGTCGTTAGAATTTTCTACAGCTTCTGTATTCAATTTCGAGCGTCTCGATATATTATGACACTCAATGGGATATCCGATTTAAAAGTCATTGTCGTTTGAATTTTCTCTCAGCTTCTGTATTTAGTTTAGAACGACTCGATATATTACGTGACCCAATCGGACATCCGTGTAGAAAGTTATTGTCGTTTTAATTTTCGAAGAGCTTCTGTATTCAATTTCGAGCGTCATGATATATTTCGGGACTCAATCGGATATCCGAGCTAAAAGTTATTGTGGTTTGCATTTGAGACAAGCTTCCATTTTCAATTACAAGCATCTCGATATATTACGGGACTCAATCGGACATTCGTGTTAAAAGGTATTGTTGACTGAATTTGCTCACAGCCTCTGTATTCAATTTCGAGCGTCTCAATATATTACAGGACTTAATCGGACATCCGAGTTAAAAGTTATTGTTGTTTGAATTTGCTACGAGCTTCCGTTTTAAATTTTGAGCGTCTCGATATATTACGGGACTCAATCGAACACCCGAGTAAAAAGTTATTGTCGTTAGAATTTTCTCACAGCTTCTGTATTCAATTTCGAACGTCTCGATATATCACGAGACTTAATCGGACATCTGAGTTAAAAGTTATTGTCGTTTGCATTTGCTACGAGCTTCCATTTTCAATTACGAGCGTCTCGATATATTACGGGACTCGATCCAACCTCTGAGTTAACAGTTATTGTCGTTTGAATTTGCTACGAGCTTCTGTTTTCAACTTTAAGCATCGTGATATGTTACAGGACTCAATCGGACATCCGAGATAAATTTTATTGTCGTTTGCATTTGCTCAGAGTTTCTATATTCAATTTCGAGCGTCTCGATATGTTACGGGACTCAATCGAAAATCCAAGTTCAAAGTTATTGTCGTTTGAATTTGCTACGAGCTTCCGTTTTAAATTTCGAGCGTCTCGATATATTACGGGACCCAATGGGATATCCGAGTTAAAAGTCATTGTTGTTTGAATTTGCACTCAGCTTCTGTATTCAGTTTTGAGCGACTCAATATATTACGGGACTCAATCGGATATCCGAGCTAAAAGTTATTGTGGTGTGCATTTGCTACAAGCTTCCATTTTCAATTACGAGCATCTCGATATATTACGGGACTCAATCGGACATTCGAGTAAAAAGTTATTGTTGTTTGAATTTGCTCACAGCTTTTGTATTCAATTTTGAGCGTCTCAATATATTACGAGACTTAATCGGACATCCGAGTTAAAAGTTATTGTCGTTTGTATTTGCTATGAGCTTCGGTTTTCAATTTCGAGCGTCTCGATATATTACGGGACTCAATCCAACCTCCAACTTAAAAGTTATTGTCATTTGAATTTACTACGAGCTTCCGTTTTAAATTTCTAGTGTCTTGATATATTACGGGACTTAATCGAACATTTGAGTTAAAAGTTATTGTTGTTTGCATTTGCTCAGAGCTTTCGTTTTCAATGACGAGTGTCTCGATATATTACGGGACTCATCCGAGTTAAAAGTTATTGTCGTTTGAATTTGCTATGAGCTTCTGTTTTCAACTTAAAGCGTCTTGATATGTTACGGGACTCATTCGGACATCCGAGTTAAATATTATTGTCATTTGCATTTGCTAAGAGCATCTATATTCAATTTCGAGCGTCTCGATATATTGCGGGACTCAATCGAGAATCCATATTCAAAGTTATTGTCGTTTGAATATGCTACGAGCTTCCATTTTAAATTTCGAGCGTCTCGATATATTAAAGGACTCAATCGAACATCCGAGTAAAAAGTTATTGTCGTTAGAATTTTCTCATAACTTCTGTATTCAATTTCGAACGTCTCGATATATTACGGGACTCATCCGAATTAAAAGTTATTGTCGTTTGAATTTGCTACGAACTTCCATTTTAAATTTCGAGCGTCTCAATATATTACGGGACTCATCCGAATTAAAAGTTATTGTCGTTTGAATTTGCTACGAGCTTCTGTTTTCAACTTAAAGCGTCTTGATATGTTACGGGACTGAATCGGACATCCGAGTTAAAATTTATTGTCATTTGCATTTGCTCAAAGCTTCTATATTCAATTTCGAGCGTCTCGATACATTACGGGACTCAATCGAAAATCCAAGTTCAAAGTTATTGTCGTTTGAATTTGCTACGAGCTTCCGTTTTAAATTTCGAGCGTCTCGATATATTACGGGACTCAATCGAACATCCGAGTAAAAAGTTATAGTCGTTAGAATTTTCTCACAGCGCCTGTATTAAATTTCGAACGTCTCGATATATTACGTGACTCAATGGGATATCAGAGTTAAAAGTCATTGTCGTTTGAATTTGCTCTCAGCTTCTGTATTCAGTTTCGAGCGACTCGATATATTACGTGACCCAATCGGACATTTGAGTATAAAGTTATAGTCGTTTCAATTTGCTAAGAGATTCTGTATTCATTTTCGAGCGTCTTGATATATTACGAGACTCAATCGGATATCCGAGCTAAAAGTTATTGTCGTTTGAATTTGCTACGAGCTTCCATTTTAAATTTCGAGCGTCTCGATATATTATGGGACTCAATCCAACCTCTGAGTTAAAAGTTATTGTCGTTTGAATTTGTTATGAGCTTCTATTTTAAACTTTAAGCATCCTGATATGTATTAGACTCAATAGGACATCCGAGTTAAAATTTATTGTCGTTTGCATTTGCTCAGAGCTTCTATATTCAATTTCGAGCGTCTCGATATATTACGGGACTCAATCGAAAATTCAAGTTCAAAGTTATTGTCGTTTGAATTTGCTTCGAGCTTCCGTTTTCAATTACGAGTGTCTCGATATATTACGGGACTCATGCGAGTTAAAAGTTATTGTCGTTTGAATTTGCTACGAGCTTCTTTATTCAATTTCGAATGACTCGATATATTACGGGACTCAATGGGATATCTGATTTAAAAGTCATTGTCGTTTGAATTTGCTACGAGCTTCTGTTTTCAATTTCTAGTGTATTGATATATTACGGGACTTAATAGAACATTCGAGTTAAAAGTTATTGTCGTCTGCATTTGCTCAGAGCTTTCATTTTCAATGACGAGTGTCTCGATATGTTACAGGACTCATCCGAATTAAAAGTTATTTTCGTTTGAATTTGTTACGAGCTTCTGTTTTCAACTTAAAGCGTCTTGATATGTTACGGGACTGAATCGGACATCCGAGTTAAAATTTATTGTCGTTTGCATTTGCTCAAAGCTTCTATATTCAATTTCGAGCGTCTCGATACATTACGGGACTCAATCGAAAATCCAAGTTCAAAGTTATTGTCGTTTGAATTTGCTACGAGCTTCCGTTTTAAATTTCGAGCGTCTCGATATATTACGGGACTCAATCGAACATCCGAGTAAAAAGTTATAGTCGTTAGAATTTTCTCACAGCGTCTGTATTAAATTTCGAACGTCTCGATATATTACGGGACTCAATGGGATATCAGAGTTAAAAGTCATTGTCGTTTGAATTTGCTCTTAGCTTCTGTATTCAGTTTTGAGCGACTCGATATATTACGTGACCCAATCGGACATTTGAGTATAAAGTTATTGTCGTTTCAATTTGCTAAGAGATTCTGTATTCATTTTCGAGCGTCTTGATATATAACGAGACTCAATCGGATATCCGAGCTAAAAGTTATTGTCATTTGAATTGGCTACGAGCTTCCATGTTAAATTTCGAGCGTCTCGATATCTTACGGGACTCAATCGAACATCCGAGTAAAAAGTTATTGTCGTTAGAATTTTCTCACAGCTTCTGTATTCAATTTCGAGCGTCTCGATATATTACGGGACTTAATCGGACATCCGAGTTAAAAGTTATTGTCGTTTGAATTTGCTACGAGCTTCTGTTTTCAACTTTAAGCATCGTGATATGTTACGGGACTCAATCGAACATCCGAGTTAAATTTTATTGTCGTTTGCATTTGCTCAGAGCTTCTATATTCAATTTCGAGCGTCTCGATATATTACGGGACCTAATCGAAAATTCAAGTTCAAAGTTATTGTCGTTTGAATTTGCTACGAGCTTCCGTTTTAAATTTCGAGTGTCTCGATATTTTACGGGACTCATCCGAGTTAAATGTTATTGTCGTTTTAATTTTCTAAGAGGTCTTGTATTCAATTTCGAGCGTCTTGATATATTACGGGACTCAATCGGATATACGAAATAAAAGTTATTGTCGTTTGCATTTGCTACAAGCTTCAATTTTCAATTACGAGCGTCTCGATATATTACGGGACACAATCGGTCATTCGAGTAAAAAGGTATTGTTGTTTGAATTTGCTCACAGCCTCTGTATACAATTTCGAGCGTCTCAATATATTACGGGACTTAATCGGACATCCGAGTTAAAAGTTATTGTCGTTTGCATTTGCTACGAGCTTCCGTTTTTAATTAAGAACGTCTCGATATATTATGGGACTCAATCGAACATCCAAGTAAAAAGTTATTGTCGTTTGAATTTTCTCACAACTTCTGTATTCAATTTCAAACGTCTCGATATATAACGGGACTCAATGCGATACCCGAGGTAAAAGTCATTGTCGTTTGAATTTGAACTCAACTTCTGAGTTCAGTTTTGAGCGACTCCATATATTACGGGACTCAATCGGATATCCGAGCTAAAAGTTATTGTGGTGTGCATTTGCTACAAGCTTCCATTTTCAATTACGAGCATCTCGATATATTACGGGACTCAATCGGACATTCGAGTAAAAAGTTCTTGTTGTTTGAATTTGCTCACAGCTTCTGTATTCAATTTCGAGCGTCTCAATATATTACGGGACTTAATCGGGCATCCGAGTTAAAAGTTATTGTCGTTTGCATTTGCTACGAGTTTCGGTCTTAAATTACGAGCATCTCGATATATTACGGGAGTCAATCCAACCTCCAACTTAAAAGTTATTGTCGTTTGAATTTGCTACGAGCTTTTGTTTTCAACTTAAAGCGTCTTGATATGTTACGGGACTCAATCGGACATCCGAGTTAAAATTTATTGTCGTTTGCATTTGCTCAGAGCTTCTATATTCAATTTCGAGCGTCTCGATATATTACGGGACTCAATCGAAAATCCAAGTTCAAAGTTATTGTCGTTTGAATATGCTACGAGCTTCTGTTTTAAATTTCGAGCGTCACTATATATTACGGGACTCAATCGAACATCCGAGTAAAAAGTTATTGTCGTTAGAATTTTCTCACAGCTTCTGTATTCAATTTCGAACGTCTCGATATTTTACGAGACTCAATGGGATATCCGAGGTAAAAGTCATTGTTGTTTGAATTTGCACTCAACTTCTGTATTCAGTTTTGAGCGACTCGATATATTACGGGACTCAATCGGATATCCAAGCTAAAAGTTATTGTGGTGTGCATTTGCTACAAGCTTCCATTTTCAATTACGAGCATCTCGATATATTACGGGACTCAATCGGACATTCGAGTAAAAAGTTATTGTTGTTTGAATTTTCTCACAGCTTTTGTATTCAATTTTGAGCGTCTCAATATATTACGAGACTTAATCGGACATCCGAGTTAAAAGTTATTGTCGTTTGCATTTGCTATGAGCTTCGGTTTTCAATTTCGAGCGTCTCGATATATTACGGGACTCAATCCAACCTCCAACTTAAAAGTTATTGTCATTTGAATTTACTACGAGCTTCCGTTTTAAATTTCTAGTGTCTTGATATATTACGGGACTTAATCGAACATTCGAGTTAAAAGTTATTGTTGTTTGCATTTGCTCAGAGCTTTCGTTTTCAATGATGAGTGTCTCGATATATTACGGGACTCATCCGAGTTAAAAGTTATTGTCGTTTGAATTTGCTATGAGCTTCTGTTTTCAACTTAAAGCGTCTTGATATGTTACGGGACTCATTCGGACATCCGAGTTAAAATTTATTGTCATTTGCATTTGCTCAGAGCTTCTATATTCAATTTCGAGCGTCTCGATATATTGCGGGACTCAATCGAAAATCCATGTTCAAAGTTATTGTCGTTTGAATTTGCTCTCAGCT
The DNA here is from genome assembly GCF_004193775.1 of Glycine soja. Taxonomy (NCBI): domain Eukaryota; kingdom Viridiplantae; phylum Streptophyta; class Magnoliopsida; order Fabales; family Fabaceae; genus Glycine; species Glycine soja. The sequence goes on along the minus strand of NC_041012.1, from coordinate 26,212,029 downwards.
TCTGTATTCAGTTTCGCGTGACTCGATATATTACGTGACCCAATCGGAGATCCGAGTATAAAGTTATTGTCGTTTTATTTTCCTAAGAGCTTCTGTATTCAATTTCGATCGTCTTGATATATTACGGGACTCAATCGGATATCCGAGCTAAAAGTTATTGTCGTTTGAATTTTCTACGAGCTTCCGTTTCAAATTTCGAGCGTCTCGATATATTACAGGACTCAATCGAACATCCGAGTAAAAAGCTATTGTCATTAGAATTTTCTCACAGATTCTGTATTCAATTTCGAACGTCTCGATATATTACGGGACTTAATCGGACATCCGAGTTGAAAGTTATTGTCGTTTGCATTTGCTACGATCTTCCGTTTTTAATTACGAGCGTCTCGATATATTACGGGACTCAATCCAACCTCTGAGTTAAAAGTTATTGTCGTTTGAATTTGTTACGAGCTTCTATTTTAAACTTTAAGCATCCTGATATGTATTGGACTCAATCGGACATCCGAGTTAAAATTTATTGTCGTTTGCATTTGCTCAGAGCTTCTATATTCAATTTCGAGCGTCTCGATATATTACGGGACTCAATCGAAAATTCAAGTTCAAAGTTATTGTCGTTTGAATTTGCTTCGAGCTTCCGTTTTCAATTACGAGTGTCTCGATATATTACGGGACTCATGCGAGTTAAAAGTTATTGTCGTTTGAATTTGCTACGAGCTTCTTTATTCAATTTCGAACGACTCGATATATTACGGGACTCAATGGGATATCCGATTTAAAAGTCATTGTCGTTTGAATTTGCTACGAGCTTCTGTTTTCAATTTCTAGTGTATTGATATATTACGGGACTTAATAGAACATTCGAGGTAAAAGTTATTGTCGTCTGCATTTGCTCAGAGCTTTCATTTTCAGTGACGAGTGTCTCGATATGTTACGGGTCTCATCCGAATTAAAAGTTATTGTCGTTTGAATTTGCTACGAGCTTCTGTTTTCAACTTAAAGTGTCTTGATATGTTACGGGACTGAATCAGACATCCGAGTTAAAATTTATTGTCGTTTGCATTTGCTTAAAGCTTCTATATTCAATTTCGAGCGTCTCGATACATTACGGGACTCAATCGAAAATCCAAGTTCAAAGTTATTGTCGTTTGAATTTGCTACGAGCTTCCGTTTTAAATTTCGAGTGTCTCGATATTTTACGGGACTCATCCGAGTTAAAAGTTATTGTCGTTTTAATTTTCTAAGAGCTTCTGTATTCAATTTCGAGCGTCTTGATATATTACGGGACTCAATCGGATATCCGAAATAAAAGTTATTGTGGTTTGCATTTGCTACAAGCTTCAAATTTCAATTACGAGCGTCTCGATATATTACGGGACACAATCGGACATTCGAGTAAAAAGGTATTGTTGTTTGAATTTGCTCACAGCCTCTGTATACAATTTCGAGCGTCTCAATATATTACGGGACTTAATCGGACATCCGAGTTAAAAGTTATTGTCATTTGCATTTGCTACGAGCTTCCGTTTTTAATTACGAACGTCTCGATATATTATGGGACTCAATCGAACATCCAAGTAAAAAGTTATTGTCGTTTGAATTTTCTCACAGCTTCTGTATTCAATTTTGAACGTCTCGATATATAACGGGACTCAATGGGATACCCGAGGTAAAAGTCATTGTCGTTTGAATTTGAACTCAGCTTCTGTGTTCAGTTTTGAGCGACTCCATATATTACGGGACTCAATCGGATATCCGAGCTAAAAGTTATTGTGGTGTGCATTTGCTACAAGCTTCCATTTTCAATTATGAGCATCTCGATATATTACGGGACACAATCGGACATTCGAGTAAAAATGTATTGTTGTTTGAATTTGCTCACAATATATTACGGGACTACAGCTTCTGTATTCAATTTCGAGCGTCTCAATATATTACGGGACTTAATCGAACATCCGAGTTAAAAGTTATTGTCGTTTGAATTTTCTACGAGCTTCCGTTTCAAATTTCGAGCGTCTCGATATATTACAGGACTCAATCGAACATCCGAGTAAAAAGTTATTGTCGTTAGAATTTTCTCACAGATTCTGTATTCAATTTCGAACATCTCGATATATTACGAGACTTAATCGGACATCCGAGTTGAAAGTTATTGTCGTTTGCATTTGCTATGAGCTTCCGTTTTTAATTAAGAGCGTCTCGATATATTACGGGACTCAATCCAACCTCCGACTTAAAAGTTATTGTCGTTTGAATTTGTTCCAAGCTTCTATTTTCAACTTTAAGCATCCTGATATGTATTGGACACAATCAGACATCCGAGTTAAAATTTATTATCGTTTGCATTTGCTCAGAGCTTCTATATTCAATTTCTAGCGTCTCGATATATTACGGGACTCAATCTAAAATTCAAGTTCAAAGTTATTGTCGTTTGAATTTGCTACGAGCAAAGTTTTAAATTTCGAGCGTCTCGATATATTACGGGACTCATCCTAGTTAAAAGTTATTGTTGTTTGAATTTGCTCACAGCTTCTGTATTCAATTTCGAGCGTCTCAATATATTACGGGACTTAATCGGACATCCGAGTTAAAAGTTATTGTCGTTTGCATTTGCTACGAGTTTCCGTTTTCAATTACGAGCATCTCGATATATTACAGGACTCAATCGGACATTCGAGTAAAAAGTTATTGTTGTTAGAATTTTCTCACAGCTTCTGTATTCAATTTCGAGCGTCTCGATATATTACGGGACTCAATCGAACATCCGAGTAAAAAGTTATTGTCGTTAGAATTTTCTCACAGCTTCTGTATTCAATTTCGAACGTCTCGATATATTACGGGACTCAATGGGATATCCGAGGTAAAAGTCATTGTCGTTTGAATTTGCTCTCAGCTTTTGTATTCAGTTTCGAGTGTAACATCCTGGAAATTTCTACCCGGAGTTTACGGAAACGATGTATTTTGAATGATTATATATATATATATATATATATATATATATATATATATATATATATATATATATATATATATATATATATATATATAAGTGTTGTTCCGTGTATATGTATAGATATGTTCTTGGTAGAAATAGGAATAGTGGGGGCAAGATATGCGGGTTGGACTAATTAAGGGAGAGAAATCCATAACTGGGAGGTTATGGGTTAATTCCTAATTAATTAGTTAAAAATCATCGTTTTGCGTGCGACTTAAAATTTAACGAAACCAACCTCTGAACCACGCTCGGGGTTTTATTCTGAGCGTTTTGATATATATATTGCTTGCTTTCGAAAACTGGCCCCGGCGGACGCAGAGAAACGTGAGAAACTGGAATCAGAGAAACGGCACGCAAACCGAGGCAGGATTTTAGCGTTTCAAAGGTCAGATTTTTCTCACTTTTGTGACTGAGTATGGGTCACAGTCAAAAAGAGAAAGTGGGCCCTTTTTGCTCCAATCAAATAGGGACATGTGGCAGAGCTTGAATAAAATAATAGAAAAAGAGGAAAACCTTTTATTTAAGACCAAAAAGCTTTTCTCTCTCCTCACTCAGCAAAACAGAAATTTCAGACAGCCCTCTCTCTTCCTCACGTTGCCTTTCTTCCTCATTCTCCATTGAAGCTCCACACAAAGCTTCAACCTTTGGTGCTCATTTCTGCTCCAAATCGCGAAAGGAGGGCACTTTTGGAGTCGTGAAGTGCGTGGCTACGAGTGGGACTTCGAAATTTCAGGTTTGGGTGGACTTCTTTCTCCTTTGATTTTCGTGGGTATGGGGTTTTGGGAGATATGATGGGTAGTCTTGCTAGGTTTCTGCTGTGTGATGATTATTTGTGAAGACATTTGTTGAAAGCTTGTTGAAATTGCCATGTTTGGATGAGTTAAACATACCCATTCTGTTTTAGGGTTTTTGTGATGATGTTTGTGATGTTTATATGCGGAAATTGCTGATGGAAACCTGTTAGAGACGAAGGGTAGAACTAACCTAAGGTTAGAAAGTGAGAATGTGATGTTATGAGTGGAAAAAGAGTGAGACTTTGAGAGTTGGAAGGCTAAGTCTGAATTCTGTGGTAAATGGAGGTTAAAGTGAGTTAATACTAGCTTGAAATGTCATTTAGGACATGTGAGAAAGGTTAGGCTGAGCTAGAGAGAAAAACAAATGACCAAAGTGAACCAAGAGCCATTTCTAGGGCAAAATTGGGTGTTGAAGAGTCAAATTTTGATTTGGTGGAATTTTAGGTGTAAATCCAGTTTGGGCAAGTTTAGATTGATGTTATGGACTTGTGTGAGGTGAGATTTTGCTTCAAATTTACCTCATTCTAAATTTCACCTTTCAAACCTAGAAAAACCCATTGAATTGAGGGGTTTTGGACACCTAGATTTTGTGTTGCTGTGGTTTGAAGCTTGGCTTTGGTTTAGACATGTTTGATACATGATTTGGGACTTGTAGGATTTGATTTGAGCATGATTGGATGAGGGGAAGTGTGATTTTCGAAATCTGCACTTATGCAGAATTTTGCTGTCAAAATAGGTGCAGCAGGATTTTAGCTTGGTGCAGAAAATGCTTGTGTGTGGTTGGCTGTGGAAAGAGTAGTATAGAATGAGTTCTGGATGTTTGCTAGTAGATCCCAACGGTCACAATGTAGGCTTATGCACTATAGACTTCCAGTAAAATTTTGGAGTCGATCCAACGGTTAACGAATTGGATCGAAGGAATTGTTACTGTGGTCTTTAAGTGAGAAAAGCTGTGATTTTGGTTGATGTGTTGAGCAGAGTTTTCTGCCTTTGCTCTGTTTTGCTTGGCTATGATAGCTTGTGCTGTTTGAATGTTGTTTTGCTTGGATGTTGTGGAAGCTTGGGAGGATTGATGGGGACCCGGTGTTGAGAGAAACGAGGATATGGGCTACGTGGGAGTACGTGAGCTCAGTTGGAGGTGGGCAACAGGGGATGGTGGGTTTATGCGCGCATTGTGGATGTGGAAAACTTGTTGTGCATCATCGCCCGACCGCCACCTAGTACCACATGTGATGGGTACCCCATAATCCTACAAGCTTGAGATGAGGAAGTGTTGAAGGGTGAAACTTCCTGCTTTTATTGTTGACCACAGAGTGGTACCTGGAGATATGTCGCGGGGGTCAGGAGACCTTGGGGACGTCAGGTGGGGTGCTATTGCCCAAAACCAAGCTTGACCAATCCCGACCCAACCTGGGCATAGTCGGTCAGTGAGAACCTGTGATGTACCTAAGCAGGCGAGCTCCTGGCAGTCAACAGATAAAAGGAAAACAAAGACCACAAAGCAAGGAGGCTTGTGGTGGCTGGCCAGCTGTGAATTCTGTGTAATATGTGGATTGTGGCCTCTGGTAATCGATTACCAAGGGTGGGTAATCGATTACAAGGCTTAAAATTGAAGACAGGAGGCTAAGATGGTCTCTGGTAATCGATTACCAAGGGGTGTAATCGATTACCAGGCTTGAAAACGAAGTCAGGAAACTTAGGGAGCCTCTGGTAATCGATTACCAGCCTGTGTAATCGATTACACAGAGGAATGGGTCACTGGTAATCGATTACCAGGCATGTGTAATCGATTACACAGTGTATTATTGCATATTTCATGTCCTGAGGCTGTGTAATTCAAGTTTAGCCTCTGGTAATTGATTACCAATGTTGTGTAATCGATTACCAGAGATGGGAAGCCTTAAAATACCCCTTTTTCTTGCATGTAGTGGTTATGAGACAAATGGTGTGCAGTGCAGTTAGATTCTTGTGAAAGAGTCTACCCCTTTCTCTTCTTTCTTGTAGATCGTGATGGCGGCGCAGCTAATCCGTGATCGAGTAGAGATGGAGTGCCTAGAGGGAGCTTGGGAGACCCTCGAAGGTAACACGAGGTGCCGATTTCGGGGCACCATTCGATTCACGGCTACTTCTTTGGTGCATCCAGATGAACCTGCACGGACGCTTCAGCGCACGGTGGAGTGGACAGCTCCTTGGATTAGTTTTGTATATTTTGAGGGTGGGTGTATCTAGGACTAACTGTTAGGTTTACTCTTTTGTTTTTATATGGGTAGACCTGATGTATAGGAATTTGATGATTGTATACATGTGGCTGAAGCCACCACTATGGACACCTTTGCTCTGGATGACACTATATATTTTGTAAAACTCCCATATTTTGGACAGCTTTAAATGATGAATGCATTTATGATCGATCTTGTTATTTGAAAAGAAAGCGTTAGCAACTTTATTTGTAAAAGAGTTTATCGACCGTATTTTATTCTTTTATTTTCACGTGACGACCTAAAGTAATGGCTGGTACATTCTTTCTTTTGAAAAAGCAAAATAGTTTAGAGATTATGAGCGGTAAGAAAGAAATGACTCCGAATAGAGTTGTGAACTGGCCATTCAGGACTTTATAGTGAGGATTTTCCTTCTAAACCTAGCTATGGTGAAAAGAGAAAGAAATGAAAAAGAAAAAGAAGAAGAAAAAAAAAATTTACCATGGTTTTTGTTATTTAAATTATTACTATTAAACCAGTCATTAATTTAGGGACGCCACATCGAGCGACTCGATATATTACGTGACCCAATCGGACATCCTCGTAGAAAGTTATTGGCGTTTTAATTTGATAAGAGCTTCTGTATTCAATTTCGAGCGTCTTGATATATTACGGGACTCAATCGGATATCCGAGCTAAAAGTTATTGTGGTTTGCATTTGCTACAAGCTTCCATTTTCAATTACGGGCGTCTCGATATATTACGGGACTCAATCGGACATTCGAGTAAAAAGTTATTGTTGTTTGTATTTGCTCACAGCTTCTATATTAGATTTCGAACGTCTCAATATGTTACGAGACTTAATCGGACATCCGAGTTAAAAGTTATTGTCGTTTGCATTTGCTACGAGCTTCTGTTTTCAGTTACGAGCGTCTCGATATATTACGGGACTCAATCTAACCTCCGACTTAAAAGTTATTGTCATTTGAATTTGCCACAAGCTTCCGTTTTCAATTTCTAGTGTCTTGATCTATTACGGGACTTAATCGAACATTCGAGTTAAAAGTTATTGTGGTCTGCATTTGCTCTGAGCTTTCATTTTCAATGACGACTGTCTCGATATATTACGGAACTCATCCGAGTTAAAAGTTATTGTCGTTTGAATTTGCTACGAGCTTCTGTTTTCAACTTAAAGCGTCTTGATATGTTACGGGACTGAATCGGACATCCGAGTTAAAATTTATAGTCGTTTGCATTTGCTCAGAGCTTCTATATTCAATTTCGAGCGTCTCGATATATTACGGGACTCAATCGAAAATCCAAGTTCAATGTTATTGTCGTTTGAATTTGCTACGAGCTTCCGTTTTAAATTTCGAGCGTCTCGATATATTACGGGACTCAATCGAACATCCGAGTAAAAAGTTATTGTCGTTAGAATTTTCCCACAGCTTCTGTATTCAATTTCGAACGTGTCGATATATTACGGGACTCAATGGGATATCCGAGTTAAAAGTCATTGTCGTTCGAATTTGCTCTCAGCTTCTATATTCAGTTTTGACCGACTCGATATATTACGTGACCCATTCGGACATCCTCGTAGAAAGTTATTGTCGTTTTAATTTGATAAGAACTTCTGTATTCAATTTCGAGCGTCTTGATATATTACGGTACTCAATCGGATATCCGAGGAAAAGTTATTGTGGTTTGCATTTGCTACAAGCTTCCATTTTCAATTACGAGCGTCTCGATATATTACGGGACTCAATCGGACATTCGAGTAAAAAGTTATTGTTGTTTGAAATTGCTCACAGCTTCTGTATTCAATTTCGAGTGTCTCGATATTTTACGGGACTCAATCGAAAATCCAAGTTCAAAGTTATTGTCCTTTGAATTTGCTACGAGCTTCCGTTTTAAATTTTGAGCGTCTCGATATATTACGGGACTCAATGGGATATCCGAGGTAAAAGTCATTGTCGTTTGAATTTGCTCTCAGCTTCTGTATTTAGTTTCGAGCGAGTCGATATGTTACGTGACCCAATCGGACATCCGTGTAGAAAGTTATTGTCGTTTTAATTTGCTAAGAGCTTCTGTATTCAATTTTGAGCGTCTTGATATATTACTGGACTCAATCGGATATCCGAGCTAAAAGTTATTGTGGTTTGCATTTGCTACAAGCTTCCATTTTCAATTGCGAGCGTCTCGATATATTACGGGACTCAATCGGACATTCGAGTAAAACGTTATTGTTGTTTGAACATGCTCACAACTTCAGTATTCAATTTTGAGCGTCTCAATATATTGCGGGACTTAATCGGACATCTGAGTTAAAAGTTATTGTCGTTTGCATTTACTACGAGCTTCCGTTTTCAATTACGAGCGTCTCGATATATTACGGGACTCAATCCAAACTCTGACTTAAAGTTATTGTCATTTGAATTTGCTACGAGCTTCCGTTTTCAATTTCTAGTGTATTGATATATTACGGGACTTGATCGAACATTCGAGTTAAAAGTTATTGTCGTCTGCATTTGCTCAGAGCTTTCGTTTTCAATGACGAGTGTCTCGATATGTTACGGGACTCATCCGAATTAAAAGTTATTGTCGTCTGAATTTGCTACGAGCTTCTGTTTTCAACTTAAAGCTTCTAGATATGTTACCGGACATCCGAGTTTAAATTTATTGTCGTTTGCATTTGCTCAGAGCTTCTATATTCAATTTCGAGCGTCTCGATATATTGCGGGACGCAATCGAAAATCCATGTTCAAAGTTATTGTCGTTTGAATTTGCTACGAGCTTCCGTTTTAAATTTTGAGCGTCTCGATATATTACGGGACTCAATGGGATATCCGAGGTAAAAGTCATTGTCGTTTGAATTTGCTCTCAGCTTCTGTATTAAGTTTCGAGCGAGTCGATATGTTACATGACCCAATCGGACATCCGTGTAGAAAGTTATTGTCGTTTTAATTTGCTAAGAGCTTCTGTATTCAATTTTGAGCGTCTTGATATATTACGGGACTCAATCGGATATCCGAGCTAAAAGTTATTGTGGTTTGCATTTGCTACAAGCTTCCATTTTCAATTGCGAGCGTCTCGATATATTACGGGACTCAATCGGACATTCGAGTAAAAAGTTATTGTTGTTTGAACATGCTCACAGCTTCAGTATTCAATTTTGAGCGTCTCAATATAATACGACTTAATCGAACATCCAAGTTAAAAGTTATTGTCGTTTGCATTTGCTACGAGCATCCGTTTTGAATTTCTAGTGTAATGATATATTACGGGACTCAATCCAACCTCCGACTTAAAAGTTATTGTCATTTGTATTTGCTACGAGCTTCCGTTTTCAATTTCTAGTGTAATGATATATTACGGGACTTAATCGAACATTCGAGTTAAAAGTTATTGTCGTCTGCATTTGCTCAGAGCTTTCATTTTCAATGATGAGTGTCTCGATATGTTACGGGACTCATCCGAATTAAAAGTTATTGTCGTTTGAATTTGCTACGAGCTTCTGTTTTCAACTTAAAGCGTCTTGATATGTTACGAGACTGAACCGGACATCCGAGTTTAAATTTATTGTCGTTTCCATTTGCTCAGACCTTCTATATTCAATTTCGAGGGTCTCGATATATTTCGGGACGCAATCGAAAATCCATGTTCAAAGTTATTGTCGTTTGAATTTGCTACGAGCTTCCGTTTTAAATTTTGAGCGTCTCGATATATTACGGGACTCAATGGGATATACGAGGTAAAAGTCATTGTCGTTTGAATTTGCTCTCAGCTTCTGTATTCAGTTTCGAGCGAGTCGATATGTTACATGACCCAATCGGACATCCGTGTAGAAAGTTATTGTCGTTTTAATTTGCTAAGAGCTTCTGTATTCAATTTTGAGCGTCTTGATATATTACGGGACTCAATCGGATATCCGAGCTAAAAGTTATTGTGGTTTGCATTTACTACAAGTTTCCATTTTAAATTGCGAGCGTCTCGATATATTACGGGACTCAATCGGACATTCGAGTAAAAGGTTATTATTGTTTGAATATGCTCACAGCTTCAGTATTCAATTTCGAGCGTCTCAATATATTACGGGACTTAATCGGACAGCCGAGTTAAATGTTATTGTCATTTGCATTTGCTACGAGCTTCCGTTTTCAATTACTAGCGTCTCGATATATTACGGGACTCAATCCAACCTCCGACTTTAAAGTTATTGTAATTGGAATTTGCTACGAGCTTCCGTTTTCAATTTCTAGTGTATTGATATATTACGGGACTTAATCGAACATTCGAGTTAAAAGTTATGGTCGTCTGCATTTGCTCAGAGCTTTCGTTTTCAATGACGAGTGCTCGATATGTTACGGGACTCATCCGAATTAAAAGTTATTGTCGTTTGAATTTGCTACGAGCTTCTGTTTTCAACTTAAAGCGTCTAGATATGTTACGGGACTGAATCAGACATCCGAGTTAAAATTTATTGTCGTTTGCATTTGCTCAGAGCTTCTATATTCAATTACGAGCGTCTCGATATATTACGGGACTCAATCGAACATCCGAGTAAAAAGTTATTGTCGTTAGACTTTTCTCACAGCTTCTGTATTCAATTTCGAACGTCTCGATATATTACGGTACTCAATGGGATATCCGAGGTAATAGTCATTGTCCTTTGAATTTGCTTCAGCTTCTGTATTCAGTTTCGAGCGAGTCGATATATTACGTGACCCAATCGGACATCCGGGTAGAAAGTTATTGTCGTTTTAATTTACTAAGAGCTTTTGTATTCAATTTCGAGCGTCTTGATATATTACGGGACTCAATCGGATATCCGAGCTAAAAGTTATTGTGGTTTGCATTTACTACAAGCTTCCATTTTAAATTGCGAGTGTTTCGATATATTACGGGTCTCAATCGGACATTCGAGTAAAAAATTATTGTTGTTTGAACATGCTCACAGCTTCAGTATTCAATTTTGAGCGTCTTAATATATTACGGGACTTAATCGGACATCCGAGCTAAAAGTTATTGTCGTTTGCATTTGCTACGAGCTTCCGTTTTCAATTACGAGCGTCTCGATATATTACGGGACTCAATCCAACCTCCGACTTAAAGTTATTCTCATTTGAATTTGCTACGAGCTTCCGTTTTCAATTTCTAGTGTATTGATATATTACGGGACTTAATCGAACATTCGAGTTAAAAGTTATTGTCGTCTGCATTTGCTCAGAGCTTTCGTTTTCAATGACGAGTGTCTCAATATGTTACGGGACTCATCCGAATTAAAAGTTATTGTCGTTTGAATTTGCTACGAGCTTCTGTTTTCAACTTAAAGCGTCTAGATATGTTACGGGACTGAATCGGACATCCGAGTTAAAATTTATTGTCGTTTGCATTTGCTCAGAGCTTCTATATTCAATTTCGAGCGTCTCGATATATTACGAGACTCAATCGAAAATCCAAGTTCAAAGTTATTGTCCTTTGAATTTGCTACGAGCTTCCGTTTTAAATTTTGAGCGTCTCGATATATTACGGGACTCAATGGGATATCCGAGGTAAAAGTCATTGTCGTTTGAATTTGCTCTCAGCTTCTGTATTCATTTTCGAGCGAGTCGATATATTACGTGACCCAATCGGACATCCGTGTAGAAAGTTATTGTCGTTTTAATTTGCTAAGAGATTCTGTACTTAATTTCGAGCGTCTTGATATATTACGGGACTCAATGGGATATCCGAGCTATAATTTATTGTGGTTTGCATTTGCTACAAGCTTCCATTTTCAATTGCGAGCGTCTCGATATATTACGGGACTCAATCGGACATTCGAGTAAAAAGTTATTGTTGTTTGAATATGCTCACAGCTTCAGTATTAAATTTCGAGCGTCTCAATATATTATGAGACTTAATCGGACATCCGAGTTAAAAGTTATTGTCGTTTGCATTTGCTACGAGCTTCCATTTATAATTAGGAGCGTCTCGATATATTACGGGACTCAATCCAACCTCCGACTTAAAAGTTATTGTCATTTGAATTTGCTATCAGCTTCCGTTTTCAATTTCTAGTGTCTTGATATATTACGGGACTTAATCGAACATTCGAGTTAAAAGTTATTGTCGTCTGCATTTGCTAAGAGCTTTCGTTTTCAATGACGAGTGTCTCGATATGTTACGGGACTCATCCGAATTAAAAGTTATTGTCGTTTGAATTTGCTACGAGCTTCTGTTTTCAACTTAAAGCGTCTAGATATGTTACCGGACTGAATCGGGCATCCGAGTTAAAATTTATTGTCGTTTGCATTTGCTCAGAGCTTCTATATTCAATTTCGAGCGTCTCGATATATTACGGGACTCAATCGAAAATCCAAGTTCAAAGTTATTGTCCTTTGAATTTGCTACGAGTTTCCGTTTTAAATTTTGAGCGTCTCGATATATTACGGGACTCAATCGAACATCCGAGTAAAAAGTTATTGTCGTTTGAATTTGCTCTCAGCTTCTGTATTCAGTTTCGAGCGAGTCGATATGTTAGGTGACCCAATCGGACATCCGTGTAGAAAGTCATTATCGTTTTAATTTGCTAAGAGTTTCTGTATTCAGTTTCGAGCGAGTCGATATGTTACGTGACCCAATCGGATATCCGTGTAGAAATTTATTGTCGTTTTAATTTGCTAAGAGCTTCTGTATTCAATTTTGAGTGTCTTGATATATTACGGGACTCAATCGGATATCCGAGCTAAAAGTTATTGTGGTTTGCATTTGCTACAAGCTTCCATTTTCAATTGCGAGCGTTTCGATATATTACGGGTCTCAATCGGACATTCGAGTAAAAAATTATTGTTGTTTGAACATGCTCTCAGCTTCAGTATTCAATTTTGAGCGTCTCAATATATTACGGGACTTAATCGGACATCCGAGTTAAAAGTTATTGTCGTTTGCATTTGCTACGAGCTTCGGTTTTCAATTACGAGTGTCTCGATATATTACGGGACTCAATCCAACCTCCGACTTAAAGTTATTCTCATTTGAATTTGCTACGAGGTTCCGTTTTCAATTTCTAGTGTATTGATATATTACGGGACTTAATCGAACATTCGAGTTAAAAGTTATTGTCGTCTGCATTTGCTCAGAGCTTTCGTTTTCAATGACGAGTGCTCGATATGTTACGGGACTCATCCGAATTAAAAGTTATTGTCATTTGAATTTGCTACGAGCTTCTGTTGTCAACTTAAAGCGTCTAGATATGTTACGAGACTGAATCGGACATCCGAGTTAAAATTTATTGTCGTTTGCATTTGCTCAGAGCTTCTATATTCAATTTCGAGCGTCTCGATATATTACGGGACTCAATCGAAAATCCAAGTTCAAAGTTATTGTCCTTTGAATTTGCTACGAGCTTCCGTTTTAAATTTTGAGCGTCTCGATATATTACGGGACTCAATGGGATATCCGAGGTAAAAGTCATTGTCGTTTGAATTTGCTCTCAGCTTCTGTATTTAGTTTCGAGCGAGTCGATATGTTACGTGACCCAATCGGACATCCGTGTAGAAAGTTATTATCGTTTTAATTTGCTAAGAGCTTCTGTATTCAATTTTGAGCATCTTGATATATTACTGGACTCAATCGGATATCCGAGCTAAAAGTTATTGTGGTTTGCATTTGCTACAAGCTTCCATTTTCAATTGCGAGCGTCTCGATATATTACGGGACTCTATCGGACATTCGAGTAAAAAGTTATTGTTGTTTGAACATGCTCACAGCTTCAGTATTCAATTTTGAGCGTCTCAATATAATACAGGACTTAATCGAACATCGGAGTTAAAAGTTATTGTCGTTTGCATTTGCTACGAGCTTCCGTTTTCAATTACGAGCGTCTCGATATATTACGGGACTCAATCCAACCTCCGACTTAAAAGTTATTGTCATTTGAATTTGCTACGAGCTTCCGTTTTCAATTTCTAGTGTCTTGATATATTACGGGACTTAATCGAACATTCGAGTTAAAAGTTATTGTCGTCTGCGTTTGCTCAGAGCTTTCATTTTCAGTGACGAGTGTCTCGATATGTTACGGGTCTCATCCGAATTAAAAGTTATTGTCGTTTGAATTTGCTACGAGCTTCTATTTTCAACTTAAAGCGTCTTGATATGCTACGGGACTGAATCGGACATCCGAGTTAAAATTTATTGTTGTTTGCATTTGCTCAAAGCTTCTATATTCAATTTCGAGCGTCTCGAGATATTTCGGGACTCAATCGAAAATCCAAGTTCAAAGTTATTGTCGTTTGAATTTGCTACGAGCTTCCGTTTTAAATTTCGAGTGTCTCGATATATTACGGGACTCAATCGATCATCTGAGTAAAAAGTTATTGTCGTTAGAATTTTCTCACAGCTTTTGTATTCAATTTCGAACGTCTCGATATATTACGGAACTCAATGAGATATCCGAGGTAAAAGTCATTGTCGTTTGAATTTGCTCTCAGCTTCTGTATTCAGTTTCGAGCGACTCGATATATTACGTTACCCAATCGGACATCTGTGTAGAAAGTTATTGTCGTTTTAATTTGCTAAGAGCTTCTGTATTCAATTTCGAGCGTCTTGATATATTACGGGACTCAATCGGATATCCGAGCTAAAAGTTATTGTGGTTTGCATTTGCTACAAGCTTCCATTTTCAATTGCGAGCGTCTCGATATATTACGGGACTCAATCGGACATTCGAGTAAAAAGTTATTGTTGTTTGAATACGCTCACAGCTTCAGTATTCAATTTCGAGCGTCTCAATATATTACGGGACTTAATCGGACATCCGAGTTAAAAGTTATTGTCGTTTGCATTTGCTACAAGCTTCCGTTTTCAATTACGAGCGTCTCGATATATTACGGGACGCAATCCAACCTCCGACTTAAAGTTATTCTCATTTGAATTTGCTACGAGCTTCCGTTTTCAATTTCTAGTGTCTTGATATATTACGGGAATTAATCGAACATTCGAGTTAAAAGTTATTGTCGTCTGCATTTGCTCAGAGCTTTCGTTTTCAATGACGAGTGTCTCGATATGTTACGGGACTCATCCGAATTAAAAGTTATTGTCGTTTGAATTTGCTACGAGCTTCTGTTTTCAACTTAAAGCGTCTTGATATGTTACGGTACTGAATCGGACATCCGAGTTAAAATTTATTGTCGTTTGCATTTGCTCAGAGCTTCTATATTCAATTTCAAGCGTCTCGATATATTACGGGACTCAATCGAAAATCCAAGTTCAAAGTTATTGTCGTTTGAATTTTCTACGAGCTTCTGTTTTAAATTTCGAGCGTCTCGATATATTACGGGACTCAATCGAACATCCGAGTAAAAAGTTATTGTCGTTAGAATTTTCTCACAACTTCTGTATTCAATTTCGAACGTCTCGATATATTACGGTACTCAATGGGATATCCGAGGTAAAAGTTGTAACATCCCAATTTTCGTAAACTAGATTAAAAAGGATTGTTATTTATAAATAAATAGAGTTTAAAATAAATGATGAGATTTTATAAATAAATAAATAAGGAGATATAATTATTAATTAAAATAATGATTTGAGAGAAAATAAAAAGGGTATTTTATTTATTTGTTTGATAGAGAATAAAATAAAGTTTATTTTTATAAAATAATAAATAAATAAATAGAGTAAAAAATAGGTCGTAAATGCCCCTAGCTATAAATAACAACATGCTAGGTCAGTTTTCAGACTGACTCCTCAGCCCTCTGTTTCTTCTCTCTTCTCCCAAAACCCTCTCTTTTTCTCGCAGGCCACCTAATCTGTGTCAGAAAAACAACGATCTGGGACTCGTTCACCGTTGGATCGTCGTGAAATTTGAGCACCACGTTCGCAACCCAATTACGAGCATTTGCACCGTTGGGAATTTCGATATTATGTCTGAGCTAAGAGAAATACCCCTCGCATTGTAGCATTTTCCTTTCCCGCAGAAACCCAGAGCTTTCTCGGTAAAACTACGATCCCGGTTTCGTTAACCGTTGGATTTTTATGAAATTTGGATATCGGTTTCAAAATTCAATTTTACACGCTTTTACCGTTGGGATTTACGAGATAATATTTGTGGAGGGAGAAAAATAAATCGCATGGTGACAGTACAAGTGGAGGCTTCAATCCCTTCTCTGTCGCTTTGACGTTTAGGAATTCTATCGGAGCAGCTAGAGGAAAAAAAATTGGAGGAATCTCAGAGAACCGCTAGAGATGCTGCTATCGCTGGTTGAAGACACGTGAGTCCACTTAGAGGTAAGGGATGAGTTATTCACAATTGGGAATTAGTGAGAACATGTGTAGGGATCCTTAGAGATATCAATTGGAATGAGTTTTTGGGTGTTGTTGCAATTTTCATTTTATCCTTATAATTATTACAGTGAATTATATATGTTTGACAGACCAATTGTTGTGGAATTGATATGCTATTGTGTTGAGCGTGAACCCTATAAATCGAGTACTTTTTCTAATTAATATGAATTGATGAAATAAAGGAGAAATTTAGAGAGAGATATTGATTTTGTATTTTCTCTTTTTCTTGTTGTTTAGGTTTTTATATATAATTTAAAAAGTTAATATCATAATTGAAATTGACCAAAGTGTTCATATAATTATTTAGAATTTGTGCATTGAAAGTTTACTTTGTAATTTGTGATTCAATATGATGTATGCTAGCTTATATATATATATAGAGGTTGTTATTTATATTAATAATTTATGTAAATAATATTGTAGAGTGTTATAGTGTGATTCCAAAAATTATTAAGTGTTGGAGTTTGAGAATATTATGGTTAAATTTGATGAACATGTGTATGTTGTACCTTATGAATATCATTAGGAATGTTATGAGATGGTTGATGTGATGTTATGAGATGTTAAAGTGTGGACATGATATTCGATTGTAAATAAGTGAATGTGTTTAACACTTGATGTTACATTAATTACATCGTGAGCTATGAATTATACAATAACCCGACCAGTGTTTATGCGCAATGTTAAAGAGAAAGTGTAGGTTCCTAGTTAGGAACCAGTGTTAAATTGTAGCGCAATTGTGTTAAACATGTTTGAAACATGAGTGTGAGGTCGTGGTATTGTATAATTCATGAGCAGTGCTTATAAATGAAATATGTGATGAATTGTGGAATAATATGTTGCCTTGAGATTATAATATTGTTATTGAGATTGAGTACAAGTGTAAAGTAGAACAGGTGTTGAATTGTGAGATACGTGAAAATATGTGATGGTGGATTGTGACATTATGAGATGTGAAATTGTGAATGAGTTTTGGTTGTGAATAAATGTGTGATTAATTCTTGATGTAACATTATTTGTGTTGTAAGCTGTGAATTGTACAATAACCCGACCAGTGTTATCTTGAGAAAAGTGTAAATGTGCAGTGTTAAAGAGAAAGTGTAGGTTTCCTATTTAGGAACCAGTGTTAAAGAGAAAATGTAGGTTCCTATTTAGGAACCAGTGCTAAATTGTAGCGTAATATGTTGTACGTGTTTAAGACACGAGTGTGAGGTCGTGGGTATTGTATAATTCACTAGCAGTGTCTGTGTGCTAAAATGATTTTAGGGGTTGGACCTGAATCAGGAGGGAGAGGCCCTGACGGACTCTTCGGAGTGTAGGCCTTGGGGGTCATCGGGTTTGAGTGCTCCTTTAAGCCTATGTTGATCCCATATGGTTGGAGCATTCTCGCAAAACATCGTGACCCTGACTGGTCTCCCTATGATTTTACTTAGTGAGAGTGACCTGGCAAACCCATTGTGTGGTGTGTCTTGTTATGTACTCCTAAGCGCCCCAGGGTGGTTTTTCACTGACATGGTACCACATTGCATGTAGGCTTGAGTCTTAGCATAATTGTCTCATGCGCTTGCTAATTGTTTATTATGAAATTGAGGTGTTATTATGTCTTGATCAGAGCGTGTGATTCTTGTGTAATGTGATTGATGATTGAAAAGTGTGATTGATCGATGAAAAGTGAACTTTGAATGACAAAGTGGTGGAATTACATGAATTACATGTAAGTAAGTTTTATTTGGTTTATATGATATGTATATCTAGTTGTCTTGTTTCTCTATTAGTTAGGAATGTGATAACTCACTCCCAGTTTGCTGTTTGTGTTTGGATCCTGTGATGATCTTGAACTTTGTGTTCGGGGGAGCAGATGACTAGGTGAACTGCTTTAAGGAATATTGTGTTGAAGGACGTCGGGACACAATGCTCTGATAAGATGTGACATTGGGATATAATTTTTATGTTAATTTTATGATGTTTGTCTATATTATTTCACCTCACTGATTTAACAAAATATTTTTGTAAATTTGACGGCCTTATTTTGAGCCGAATATATTTTTAATGAGTTTATTTGGTAATTGAAATGAATGTGAACCTTTTACCCATTTGATTTTTGTTTACCAATATATTTTATTTATTTATATATATGTCGGGGTAGAGGGTGTCACAAAAGTCATTGTCGTTTGAATTTGCTCTCAGCTTCTGTATTTAGTTTCGAGCGAGTCGATATGTTACGTGACCCAATCGGACATCCGTGTAGAAAGTTATTGTCGTTTTACTTTGCTAAGAGTTTCTGTATTCAATTTTGAGCGTCTTGATATATTACGGGACTCAATCGGATATCCGAGCTAAAAGTTATTGTGGTTTGCATTTGCTACAAGCTTCCATTTTCAATTGCAAGCGTCTCGATATATTACGGGACTCAATCGGACATTCGAGTAAAAAGTTATTGTTGTTTGAATATGCTCACAACTTCAGTATTCAATTTTGAGCGTCTCAATATATTACGTGACTTAATCGGACATCCGAGTTAAAAGTTATTGTCGTTTGCATTTGCTACGAGCTTTCGTTTTCAATTACGAGGGTCTCGATATATTACGGGACGCAATCCAACCTCCGACTTAAAATTTATTGTCAATTGAATTTGCTACGAGCTTCCGTTTTCAATTTCTAGTGTATTGATATATTACGGGACTTAATCGAACATTCGAGTTAAAAGTTATTGTCATCTGCATTTGCTCAGAGCTTTCGTTTTCAATGACGAGTGTCTCGATATATTACGGGACTCATCCAAATTAAAAGTTATTGTCGTTTGAATTTGCTACGAGCTTCTGTTTTCAACTTAAAGCGTCTTGATATGTTACGGGACTCAATCGGACATCCGAGTTAAAATTTATTGTCATTTGCATTTGCTCAGAGCTTCTATATTCAATTTCGAGCGTCTCGATATATTACAGGACTCAATCGAAAATCCAAGTTCAAAGTTATTGTTGTTTGAATTTGCTACGAGCTTCCGTTTTAAATTTCGAGCGTCTCGATATATTACGGGACTCAATCGAACATCCGAGTAAAAAGTTATTGTCATTAGAATTTTCTCACAGCTTTTGTATTCAATTACGAACGTCTCGATATATTACGAGACTCAATGGGATATCCTAGTTAAAAGTCATTGTCGTTTGAATTTTCTCTCAACTTCTGTATTCAGTTTCGAGCGACTCGATATATTACGTGACCCAATCGGACATCCGTGTAGAAAGTTATTGTCTTTTTAATTTGCTAAGAGCTTCTGTATTCAATTTCGAGCATCTTGATATATTACGGGACTCCATCGGATATCCGAGCTAAAAGTTATTGTGGTTGGCATTTGCTACAAACTTCCATTTTCAATTGCGAGCGTCTCGATATATTACGGGACTCAATCGGACATTCGTGTAAAAATTTATCATTGTTTGAATATGCTCACAGCTTCAGTATTCAATTTCGAGCGTCTCAATATATTATGGGACTTAATCGGACATCCGAGTTAAAAGTTATTGTCGTTTGCATTTCCTACGAGCTTCTGTTTTTAATTAGGAGCGTCTCGATATATTACGGGACTCAATCCAACCTCCAACTTTAAAGTTATTGTAATTTGAATTTCCTACGAGCTTCCGTTTTCAATTTCTAGTGAATTGATATATTACGGGACTTAATCGAACATTCAAGCTAAAAGTTATTGCCGTCTGCATTTGCTAAGAGCTTTCGTTTTCAATGACGAGTGTCTCGATACGTTACGGGACTCATCCGAAATAAAAGTTATTGTCGTTTGAATTTGGTATGAGGTTTTCTTTTCAACTTAAAGGGTCTTGATATGTTACGGGACTCAATCGGACATCCGAGTTAAAATTTATTGTCGTTTGCATTTGCTCAGAGCTTCGATATTCAATTTCGAGCGTCTCGATATATTACGGGACTCAATCGAAAATCCAAGTTCAAAGTTATTGTCGTTTGAATTTGCTACGAGCTTCCGTTTCAAATTTCGAGCGTCTCAATATATTACGGGACTCAATCGAACATCCGAGTAAAAACTTATTGTCGTTAGAATTTTCTCACAGCTTCTGTATTCAATTTCGAACGTCTCGATATATTACGGGACTCAATGGGATATCCGAGGTAAAAGTCATTGTCGTTTGAATTTGCTCTCAACTTCTGTATTCAGTTTCGAGCGAGTCGATATGTTACGTGACCCAATCGGATATCCGTGTAGAAAGTTATTGTCGTTTTAATTTGCTAAGAGCTTCTGTATTCAATTTCTAGCGTCTTGATATATTACGGGACTCAATCGGATATCCGAGCTAAAAGTTATTGTGGTTTGCATTTGCTACAAGCTTCCATTTTCAATTGCGAGCATCTCGATATATTACAGGACTCAATCGGACATTCGAGTAAAAAGTTATTGTTGTTTGAACATGCTCACAGCTTCAGTATTCAATTTTGAGCGTCTCAATATATTACGGTACTTAATCGGACATCCGAGTTAAAAGTTATTGTCGTTTGCATTTGCTACGAGCTTCCGTTTTCAATTACGAGCGTCTTGATATATTACGGGACTCAATCCAACCTCCGACTTAAAAGTTATTGTCATTTGAATTTGCTACGAGCTTCCGTTTTCAATTTCTAGTGTCTCAATATATTACGGGACTCAATCGAAAATCCAAGTTCAAAGTTATTGTCGTTTGAATTTGGTACGAGCTTCCGTTTTAAATTTCGAGCGTCTCGATATATTATGGGACTCAATCGAACATCCGAGTAAAAAGTTATTTTCGTTAGAATTTTCTCACAGCTTCTGTATTCAATTTCGAACGTCTCGATATATTACGGGACTCAATGGGATATCCGAGGTAAAAGTCATTGTCGTTTGAATTTGCTCTCAGCTTCTGTATTCATTTTCGAGCGAGTCGATATATTACGTGACCCAATCGGACATCCGTGTAGAAAGTTATTGTCGTTTTATTTGCTAAGAGATTCTGTACTTAATTTCGAGCGTCTTGATATATTACGGGACTCAATGGGATATCCGAGCTATAATTTATTGTGGTTTGCATTTGCTACAAGCTTCCATTTTCAATTGCGAGCGTCTCGATATATTACGGGACTCAATCGGACATTCGAGTAAAAAGTTATTGTTGTTTGAATATGCTCACAGCTTCAGTATTAAATTTCGAGCGTCTCAATATATTATGAGACTTAATCGGACATCCGAGTTAAAAGTTATTGTCGTTTGCATTTGCTATGAGCTTCCATTTATAATTAGGAGCGTCTCGATATATTACGGGACTCAATCCAACCTCCGACTTAAAAGTTATTGTCATTTGAATTTGCTATCAGCTTCCGTTTTCAATTTCTAGTGTCTTGATATATTACGGGACTTAATCGAACATTCGAGTTAAAAGTTATTGTCATCTGCATTTGCTAAGAGCTTTCATTTTCAATGACGAGTGTCTCGATATGTTACGGGACTCATCCGAATTAAAAGTTATTGTCGTTTGAATTTGCAACGAGCTTCTGTTTTCAACTTAAAGCGTCTAGATATGTTACCGGACTGAATCGGGCATCCGAGTTAAAATTTATAGTCGTTTGCATTTGCTCAGAGCTTCTATATTCAATTTCGAGCGTCTCGATATATTACGGGACTCAATCGAAAATCCAAGTTCAAAGTTATTATCCTTTGAATTTGCTACGAGCTTCCGTTTTCAATTTCTAGTGTATTGATATATTACGGGACTTAATCGAACATTCGAGTTAAAAGTTATTGTCGTCTGCATTTGCTCAGAGCTTTCGTTTTCAATGACGAGTGCTCGATATGTTACGGGACTCATCCGAATTAAAGGTTATTGTCGTTTGAATTTGCTACGAGCTTCTGTTGTCAACTTAAAGCGTCTAGATATGTTACGAGACTGAATCGGACATCCGAGTTAAAATTTATTGTCGTTTGCATTTGCTCAGAGCTTCTATATTCAATTTCGAGCGTCTCGCTATATTACGGGACTCAATCGAAAATCCAAGTTCAAAGTTATTGTCCTTTGAATTTGCTACGAGCTTCCGTTTTAAATTTTGAGCGTCTCGATATATTACGGGACTCAATGGGATATCCGAGGTAAAAGTCATTGTCGTTTGAATTTGCTCTCAGCTTTTGTATTTAGTTTCGAGCGAGTCGATATGTTACGTGACCCAATCGGACATCCGTGTAGAAAGTTATTGTTGTTTTAATTTGCTAAGAGCTTTTGTATTCAATGTTGAGCGTCTTGATATATTACTGGACTCAATCGGATATCCAAGCTAAAAGTTATTGTGGTTTGCATTTGCTACAAGCTTCCATTTTCAATTGCGAGCGTCTCGATATATTACGGGACTCAATCGGACATTCGAGTAAAAAGTTATTGTTGTTTGAACATGCTCACAGCTTCAGTATTCAATTTTGAGCGTCTCAATATAATACGGGACTTAATCGAACATCGGAGTTAAAAGTTATTGTCGTTTGCATTTGCTACGAGCTTCCGTTTTCAATTACGAGCGTCTCGATATATTACAGGACTCAATCCAACCTTCGAATTAAAAGTTATTGTCATTTGAATTTGCTACGAGCTTCCGTTTTCAATTTCTAGTGTATTGATATATTACGGGACTTAATCGAACATTCGAGTTAAAAGTTATTGTCGTCTGCGTTTGCTCAGAGCTTTCATTTTCAATGACGAGTGTCTCGATATGTTACGGGACTCATCCGAATTAAAAGTTATTGTCGTTTGAATTTGCTACGAGCTTCTGTTGTCAACTTAAAGCGTCTAGATATGTTACGAGACTGAATCGGACATCCGAGTTAAAATTTATTGTCGTTTGCATTTGCCCAGAGCTTCTATATTCAATTTCGAGCGTCTCGCTATATTACGGGACTCAATCGAAAATCCAAGTTCAAAGTTATTGTCCTTTGAATTTGCTATGAGCTTCCGTTTTAAATTTTGAGCGTCTCGATATATTACGGGACTCAATGGGATATCCGAGGTAAAAGTCATTGTCGTTTGAATTTGCTCTCAGCTTCTGTATTTAGTTTCGAGCGAGTCGATATGTTACGTGACCCAATCGGACATCCGTGTAGAAAGTTATTGTCGTTTTAATTTGCTAAGAGCTTCTGTATTCAATTTTGAGCGTCTTGATATATTACTGGACTCAATCGGATATCCGAGCTAAAAGTTATTGTGGTTTGCATTTGCTACAAGCTTCCATCTTCAATTGCGAGCGTCTCGATATATTACGGGACTCTATCGGACATTCGAGTAAAAAGTTATTGTTGTTTGAACATGCTCACAGCTTCAGTATTCAATTTTGAGCGTCTCAATATAATACGGGACTTAATCGAACATCGGAGTTAAAAGTTATTGTCGTTTGCATTTGCTACGAGCTTCCGTTTTCAATTACGAGCGTCTCGATATATTACGGGACTCAATCCAACCTTCGACTTAAAAGTTATTGTCATTTGAATTTGCTACGAGCTTCCGTTTTCAATTTCTAGTGTATTGATATATTACGGGACTTAATCGAACATTCGAGTTAAAAGTTATTGTCGTCTGCGTTTGCTCAGAGCTTTCATTTTCAATGACGAGTGTCTCGATATGTTACGGGACTTATCCGAATTAAAAGTTATTGTCGTTTGAATTTGCTACGAGCTTCTCTTTTCAACTTAAAGCGTCTTGATATGCTACGGGACTGAATCGGACATCCGAGTTAAAATTTATTGTTGTTTGCATTTGCTCAAAGCTTCTATATTCAATTTCGAGCGTCTCGAGATATTTCGGGACTCAATCGAAAATCCAAGTTCAAAGTTATTGTCGTTTGAATTTGCTACGAGCTTCCGTTTTAAATTTCGAGCGTCTCGATATATTACGGGACTCAATCGATCATCTGAGTAAAAAGTTATTGTCGTTAGAATTTTCTCACAGCTTTTGTATTCAATTTCGAATGTCTCGATATATTACGGAACTCAATGAGATATCCGAGGTAAAAGTCATTGTCGTTTGAATTTGCTCTCAGCTTCTGTATTCAGTTTCGAGCGACTCAATATATTACGTTACCCAATCGGACATCTGTGTAGAAAGTTATTGTCGTTCTAATTTGCTAAGAGCTTCTGTATTCAATTTCGAGCGTCTTGATATATTACGGGACTCAATCGGATATCCGAGCTAAAAGTTATTGTGGTTTGCATTTGCTACAAGCTTCCATTTTCAATTGCGAGCGTCTCGATATATTACGGGACTCAATCGGACATTCGAGTAAAAAGTTATTGTTGTTTGAACATGCTCACAGCTTCAGTATTCAATTTTGAGCGTCTCAATATATTACGGTACTTAATCGGACATCCAAGTTAAAAGTTATTGTCGTTTGCATTTGCTACGAGCTTCCGTTTTCAATTACGAGCGTCTCGATATATTACGGGACTCAATCCAACCTTCGACTTAAAAGTTATTGTCATTTGAATTTGCTACGAGCTTCCGTTTTCAATTTCTAGTGTATTGATATATTACGGGACTTAATCGAACATTCGAGTTAAAAGTTATTGTCGTCTGCGTTTGCTCAGAGCTTTCATTTTCAATGACGAGTGTCTCGATATGTGACGGGACTTATCCGAATTAAAAGTTATTGTCGTTTGAATTTGCTACGAGCTTCTGTTTTCAACTTAAAGCGTCTTGATATGCTACGGGACTGAATCGGACATCCGAGTTAAAATTTATTGTTGTTTGTATTTGCTCAAAGCTTCTATATTCAATTTCGAGCGTCTCGAGATATTTCGGGACTCAATCGAAAATCCAAGTTCAAAGTTATTGTCGTTTAAATTTGCTACGAGCTTCCGTTTTAAATTTCGAGCGTCTCGATATATTACGGGACTCAATCGATCATCTGAGTAAAAAGTTATTGTCGTTAGAATTTTCTCACAGCTTTTGTATTCAATTTCGAACGTCTCGATATATTACGGAACTCAATGAGATATCCGAGGTAAAAGTCATTGTCGTTTGAATTTGCTCTCAGCTTCTGTATTCTGTTTCGAGCGACTCGATATATTACGTTACCCAATCGAACATCTGTGTAGAAAGTTATTGTCGTTCTAATTTGCTAAGAGCTTCTGTATTCAATTTCGAGCGTCTTGATATATTACGGGACTCAATCGGATATCCGAGCTAAAAGTTATTGTGGTTTGCATTTGCTACAAGCTTCCATTTTCAATTGCGAGCGTTTCGATATATTACGGGTCTCAATCGGACATTCGAGTAAAAAATTATTGTTGTTTGAACATGCTCACAGCTTCAGTATTCAATTTTGAGCGTCTTAATATATTACGGGACTTAATCGGACATCCGAGTTAAAAGTTATTGTCGTTTGCATTTGCTCCGAGCTTCGGTTTTCAGTTACGAGTGTCTCGATATATTACGGGACTCAATCCAACCTCCGACTTAAAGTTATTCTCATTTGAATTTGCTACGAGCTTCCGTTTTCAATTTCTAGTGTATTGATATATTACGGGACTTAATCGAACATTCGAGTTAAAAGTTATTGTCGTCTGCTTTTGCTCAGAGCTTTCGTTTTCAATGACGAGTGCTCGATATGTTACGGGACTCATCCGAATTAAGAGTTATTGTCGTTTGAATTTGCTACGAGCTTCTGTTGTCAACTTAAAGCGTCTAGATATGTTACGAGACTGAATCGGACATCCGAGTTAAAATTTATTGTCGTTTGCATTTGCTCAGAGCTTCTATATTCAATTTCGAGCGTCTCGCTATGTTACGGGACTCAATCGAAAATCCAAGTTCAAAGTTATTGTCCTTTGAATTTGCTACGAGCTTCCGTTTTAAATTTTGAGCGTCTCGATATATTACGGGACTCAATGGGATATCGGAGGTAAAAGTCATTGTCGTTTGAATTTGCTCTCAGCTTCTGTATTTAGTTTCGAGCGAGTCGATATGTTACGTGACCCAATCGGACATCCGTGTAGAAAGTTATTGTCGTTTTAATTTGCTAAGAGCTTCTGTATTCAATTTTGAGCGTCTTGATATATTACTGGACTCAATCGGATATCCGAGCTAAAAGTTATTGTGGTTTGCATTTGCTACAAGCTTCCATTTTCAATTGCGAGCGTCTCGATATATTACGGGACTCTATCGGACATTCGAGTAAAAAGTTATTGTTGTTTGAACATGCTCACAGCTTCAGTATTCAATTTTGAGCGTCTCAATATAATACGGGACTTAATCGAACATCGGAGTTAAAAGTTATTGTCGTTTGCATTTGCTACGAGCTTCCGTTTTCAATTACGAGCGTCTCGATATATTACGGGACTCAATCCAACCTTCGACTTAAAAGTTATTGTCATTTGAATTTGCTACGAGCTTCCGTTTTCAATTTCTAGTGTATTGATATATTACGGGACTTAATCGAACATTCGAGTTAAAAGTTATTGTCGTCTGCGTTTGCTCAGAGCTTTCATTTTCAATGACGAGTGTCTCGATATGTTACGGGACTTATCCGAATTAAAAGTTATTGTCGTTTGAATTTGCTACGAGCTTCTGTTTTCAACTTAAATTGTCTTGATATGCTACGGGACTGAATCGGACATCCGAGTTAAAATTTATTGTTGTTTGTATTTGCTCAAAGCTTCTATATTCAATTTCGAGCGTCTCGAGATATTTCGGGACTCAATCGAAAATCCAAGTTCAAAGTTATTGTCGTTTAAATTTGCTACGAGCTTCCGTTTTAAATTTCGAGCGTCTCGATATATTACGGGACTCAATCGATCATCTGAGTAAAAAGTTATT
This sequence comes from Glycine soja, assembly GCF_004193775.1. Taxonomy (NCBI): domain Eukaryota; kingdom Viridiplantae; phylum Streptophyta; class Magnoliopsida; order Fabales; family Fabaceae; genus Glycine; species Glycine soja. Next base: position 26,184,890 of record NC_041012.1, on the reverse strand, counting down.
GTCGTTAGAATTTTCTCACAGCTTTTGTATTCAATTACGAACGTCTCGATATATTACGGAACTCAATGAGATATCCGAGGTAAAAGTCATTGTCGTTTGAATTTGCTCTCAGCTTCTGTATTCAGTTTCGAGCGACTCGATATATTACGTTACCCAATCGGACATCTGTGTAGAAAGTTATTGTCGTTCTAATTTGCTAAGAGCTTCTGTATTCAATTTCGAGCGTCTTGATATATTACGGGACTCAATCGGATATCCGAGCTAAAAGTTATTGTGGTTTGCATTTGCTACAAGCTTCCATTTTCAATTGCGAGCGTTTCGATATATTACGGGTCTCAATCGGACATTCGAGTAAAAAATTATTGTTGTTTGAACATGCTCACAGCTTCAGTATTCAATTTTGAGCGTCTTAATATATTACGGGACTTAATCGGACATCCGAGTTAAAAGTTATTGTCGTTTGCATTTGCTCCGAGCTTCGGTTTTCAGTTACGAGTGTCTCGATATATTACGGGACTCAATCCAACCTCCGACTTAAAGTTATTCTCATTTGAATTTGCTACGAGCTTCCGTTTTCAATTTCTAGTGTATTGATATATTACGGGACTTAATCGAACATTCGAGTTAAAAGTTATTGTCGTCTGCATTTGCTCAGAGCTTTCGTTTTCAATGACGAGTGCTCGATATGTTACGGGACTCATCCGAATTAAGAGTTATTGTCGTTTGAATTTGCTACGAGCTTCTGTTGTCAACTTAAAGCGTCTAGATATGTTACGAGACTGAATCGGACATCCGAGTTAAAATTTATTGTCGTTTGCATTTGCTCAGAGCTTCTATATTCAATTTCGAGCGTCTCGCTATATTACGGGACTCAATCGAAAATCCAAGTTCAAAGTTATTGTCCTTTGAATTTGCTACGAGCTTCCGTTTTAAATTTTGAGCGTCTCGATATATTACGGGACTCAATGGGATATCCGAGGTAAAAGTCATTGTCGTTTGAATTTGCTCTCAGCTTCTGTATTTAGTTTCGAGCGAGTCGATATGTTACGTGACCCAATCGGACATCCGTGTAGAAAGTTATTGTCGTTTTAATTTGCTAAGAGCTTCTGTATTCAATTTTGAGCGTCTTGATATATTACTGGACTCAATCGGATATCCGAGCTAAAAGTTATTGTGGTTTGCATTTGCTACAAGCTTCCATTTTCAATTGCGAGCGTCTCGATATATTACGGGACTCTATCGGACATTCGAGTAAAAAGTTATTGTTGTTTGAACATGCTCACAGCTTCAGTATTCAATTTTGAGCGTCTCAATATAATACGGGACTTAATCGAACATCGGAGTTAAAAGTTATTGTCGTTTGCATTTGCTACGAGCTTCCGTTTTCAATTACGAGCGTCTCGATATATTACGGGACTCAATCCAACCTTCGACTTAAAAGTTATTGTCATTTGAATTTGCTACGAGCTTCCGTTTTCAATTTCTAGTGTATTGATATATTACGGGACTTAATCGAACATTCGAGTTAAAAGTTATTGTCGTCTGCGTTTGCTCAGAGCTTTCATTTTCAATGACGAGTGTCTCGATATGTTACGGGACTCATCCGAATTAAAAGTTATTGTCGTTTGAATTTGCTACGAGCTTCTGTTTTCAACTTAAAGCGTCTTGATATGCTACGGGACTGAATCGGACATCCGAGTTAAAATTTATTGTTGTTTGCATTTGCTCAAAGCTTCTATATTCAATTTCGAGCGTCTCGAGATATTTCGGGACTCAATCGAAAATCCAAGTTCAAAGTTATTGTCGTTTGAATTTGCTACGAGCTTCCGTTTTAAATTTCGAGCGTCTCGATATATTACGGGACTCAATCGATCATCTGAGTAAAAAGTTATTGTCGTTAGAATTTTCTCACAGCTTTTGTATTCAATTTCGAACGTCTCGATATATTACGGAACTCAATGAGATATCCGAGGTAAAAGTCATTGTCGTTTGAATTTGCTCTCAGCTTCTGTATTCAGTTTCGAGCGACTCGATATATTACGTTACCCAATCGGACATCTGTGTAGAAAGTTATTGTCGTTCTAATTTGCTAAGAGCTTCTGTATTCAATTTCGAGCGTCTTGATATATTACGGGACTCAATCGGATATCCGAGCTAAAAGTTATTGTGGTTTGCATTTGCTACAAGCTTCCATTTTCAATTGCGAGCGTCTCGATATATTACGGGACTCAATCGGACATTCGAGTAAAAAGTTATTGTTGTTTGAACATGCTCACAGCTTCAGTATTCAATTTTGAGCGTCTCAATATATTACGGTACTTAATCGGACATCCGAGTTAAAAGTTATTGACGTTTGCATTTGCTACGAGCTTCCGTTTTCAATTACGAGCGTCTTGATATATTACAGGACTCAATCCAACCTCCGACTTAAAAGTTATTGTCATTTGAATTTGCTACGAGCTTCCGTTTTCAATTTCTAGTGTATTGATATATTATGGGACATAATCGAACATTCGAGTTAAAAGTTATTGTCGTCTGCATTTGCTCAGAGCTTTCGTTTTCAATGACGAGTGCTCGATATGTTACGGGACTCATCCGAATTAAAAGTTATTGTCGTTTGAATTTGCTACGAGCTTCTGTTGTCAACTTAAAGCGTCTAGATATGTTACGAGACTGAATCGGACATCCGAGTTAAAATTTATTGTCGTTTGCATTTGCTCAGAGCTTCTATATTCAATTTCGAGCGTCTCGCTATATTACGGGACTCAATCGAAAATCCAAGTTCAAAGTTATTGTCCTTTGAATTTGCTATGAGCTTCCGTTTTAAATTTTGAGCGTCTCGATATATTACGGGACTCAATGGGATATCCGAGGTAAAAGTCATTGTCGTTTGAATTTGCTCTCAGCTTCTGTATTTAGTTTCGAGCGAGTCGATATGTTACGTGACCCAATCGGACATCCATGTAGAAAGTTATTGTCGTTTTAATTTGCTAAGAGCTTCTGTATTCAATTTTGAGCGTCTTGATATATTACTGGACTCAATCGGATATCCGAGCTAAAAGTTATTGTGGTTTGCATTTGCTACAAGCTTCCATTTTCAATTGCGAGCGTCTCGATATATTACGGGACTCTATCAGACATTCGAGTAAAAAGTTATTGTTGTTTGAACATGCTCACAGCTTCAGTATTCAATTTTGAGCGTCTCAATATAATACGGGACTTAATCGAACATCGGAGTTAAAAGTTATTGTCGTTTGCTTTTGCTACGAGCTTCCGTTTTCAATTACGAGCGTCTCGATATATTACGGGACTCAATCCAACCTTCGACTTAAAAGTTATTGTCATTTGAATTTGCTACGAGCTTCCGTTTTCAATTTCTAGTGTATTGATATATTACTGGACTTAATCGAACATTCGAGTTAAAAGTTATTGTCGTCTGCGTTTGCTCAGAGCTTTCATTTTCAATGACGAGTGTCTCGATATGTTACGGGACTCATCCGAATTAAAAGTTATTGTCGTTTGAATTTGCTACGAGCTTCTGTTTTCAACTTAAAGCGTCTTGATATGCTACGGGACTGAATCGGACATCCGAGTTAAAATTTATTGTTGTTTGCATTTGCTCAAAGCTTCTATATTCAATTTCGAGCGTCTCGAGATATTTCGGGACTCAATCGAAAATCCAAGTTCAAAGTTATTGTCGTTTGAATTTGCTACGAGCTTCCGTTTTAAATTTCGAGCGTCTCGATATATTACGGGACTCAATCGATCATCTGAGTAAAAAGTTATTGTCGTTAGAATTTTCTCACAGCTTTTGTATTCAATTTCGAACGTCTCGATATATTACGGAACTCAATGAGATATCCGAGGTAAAAGTCATTGTCGTTTGAATTTGCTCTCAGCTTCTGTATTCAGTTTCGAGCGACTCGATATATTACGTTACCCAATCGGACATCTGTGTAGAAAGTTATTGTCGTTCTAATTTGCTAAGAGCTTCTGTATTCAATTTCGAGCGTCTTGATATATTACGGGACTCAATCGGATATCCGAGCTAAAAGTTATTGTGGTTTGCATTTGCTACAAGCTTCCATTTTCAATTGTGAGCGTCTCGATATATTACGGGACTCAATCGGACATTCGAGTAAAAAGTTATTGTTGTTTGAACATGCTCACAGCTTCAGTATTCAATTTTGAGCGTCTCAATATATTACGGTACTTAATCGGACATCCAAGTTAAAAGTTATTGTCGTTTGCATTTGCTACGAGCTTCCGTTTTCAATTACGAGCGTCTTGATATATTACAGGACTCAATCCAACCTCCGACTTAAAAGTTATTGTCGTCTGCATTTGCTCAGAGCTTCCGTTTTCAATCACGAGAGTCTCGATATGTTACGGGACTCATCCGAATTAAAAGTTATTGTCGTTTGAATTTTCTAGGAGCTTCTGTTTTCAACTTAAAGCGTCTTGATATGTTACAGGACTGAATCGGACATCCGAGTTAAAAGTTATTGTCGTTTGCATTTGCTACGAGCTTCCATTTATAATTAGGAGCGTCTCGATATATTACGGGACTCAATCCAACCTCCGACTTAAAAGTTATTGTCATTTTGAGCGTCTCGATATATTACGGGACTTAATCGAACATTCGAGTTAAAAGTTATTATGGTCTGCATTTGCTCAGAGCTTTCATTTTCAATGACGACTGTCTCGATATATTACGGAACTCATCCGAGTTAAAAGTTATTGTCGTTTGAATTTGCTACGAGCTTCTGTTTTCAACTTAAAGCGTCTTGATATGTTACGGGACTGAATCGGACATCCGATTTAAAATTTATTGTCGTTTGCATTTGCTCAGAGCTTCGATATTCAATTTCGAGCGTCTCGATATATTACAGGACTCAATCGAAAATCCAAGTTCAAAGTTATTGTCGTTCGCATTTGCTACGAGCTTCCGTTTTCAATTACGAGCGTCTCGATATATTACGGGACTCAATCCAACCTCCGACTTAATAGTTATTGTCATTTGAATTTGCTACGAATTTCCGTTTTCAATTTCTAGTGTATTGATATATTACGGGACTTAATCGAACATTCGAGTTAAAAGTTATTGTCGTTTGCATTTGCTCAGAGCTTTCGTTTTCAATGACGAGTGTCTCGATATATTACGGGACTCATCCGAATTAAAAGTTATTGTCGTTTGAATTTGATACGAGCTTTTCTTTTCAACTTAAAGCGTCTTGATATGTTTCGGGACTCAATCGGACATCCGAGTTAAAATTTATTGTCGTTTGCATTTGCTCAGAGCTTCGATATTCAATTTCGAGCGTCTCGATATATTACGGGACTCAATCGAAAATCCAAGTTCAAAGTTATTGTCGTTTGAATTTGCTACGAGCTTCCGTTTTAAATTTCGAGCGTCTCGATATATTACGGGACTCAATCGAACATCCGAGTAAAAAGTTATTGTCGTTAGAATTTTCTCACAGCTTCTGTATTCAATTTCTAACGTCTCGATATATTAAGGGACTCAATGGGATATCCGAGGTAAAAGTCATTGTTGTTTTAATTTGCTCTCAGCTTCTGTATTCAGTTCTGAGCGAGTCGATATATTACGTGACCCAATCGCACATCCGTGTAGAAAGTTATTGTCTTTTTAATTTGCTAAGAGCTTCTGTATTCAATTTCGAGCGTCTTGATATATTATGGGACTCAATCGGATATCCGAGCTAAAAGTTATTGTGGTTTGCATTTGCTACAAGCTTCCATTTTCAATTGCGAGCGTCTCGATATATTACGGGACTCAATCGGACATTCGAGTAAAAAGTTATTCTTGTTTAATATGCTCACAGCTTCAGTATTCAATTTCGAGCGTCTCAATATATTACGGGACTTAATCGGACATCCGAGTTAAAAGTTATTGTCGTTTGCATTTGCTACGAGCTTCCGTTTTCAATTACGAGCGTCTCGATATATTACGGGACTCAATGCAACCTCCGACTTAAAAGTTATTGTCATTTGAATTTGCTACGAATTTCCGTTTTCAATTTCTAGTGTATTGATATATTAGGGACTTAATCGAACATTCGAGTTAAAAGTTATTGTCGTTTGCATTTGCTCAGAGCTTTCGTTTTCAATGACGAGTGCTCGATATATTACGGGGCTCATCCGAATTAAAAGTTATTGTCGTTTGCATTTGCTCAGAGCTTCGATATTCAATTTCGAGCGTCTCGATATATTACGGGACTCAATCGAAAATCAAGTTCAAAGTTATTGTCGTTTGAATTTGCTACGAGCTTCCGTTTTAAATTTCAAGCGTCTCGATATATTACGGGACTCAATTGAACATCCGAGTAAAAAGTTATTGTCGTTAGAATTTTCTCACAGCTTCTGTATTCAATTTTGAACGTCTCGATATATTAAGGGACTCAATGGGATATCCGAGGTAAAAGTCATTGTCGTTTTAATTTGCTCTCAGCTTCTGTATTCAGTTTCGAGCGAGTCGATATATTACGTGACCCAATCGCACATCCGTGTAGAAAGTTATTGTCTTTTTAATTTGCTAAGAGCTGCTGTATTCAATTTCGAGCGTCTTGATATATTACGGGACTCAATCGGATATCCGAGCTAAAAGTTATTGTGGTTGGCATTTGCTACAAGCTTCCATTTTCAATTGCGAGCGTCTCGATATATTACGGGACTCAATCGGACATTCAAGTAAAAAGTTATTGTTGTTTGAATATGCTCACAGCTTCAGTATTCAATTTCGAGAGTCTCAATATATTATGGGACTTAATCGGACATCCGAGTTAAAAGTTATTGCCGTTTGCATTTGCTACGAGCTTCCGTTTTCAATTACGAGCGTCTCGATATATTACGGGACTCAATGCAACCTCCGACTTAAAAGTTATTGTCAATTGAATTTGCTACGAGCTTCCGTTTTAAATTTCAAGTGTCTTGATATATTAAGGGACTTAATCGAACATTCGAGTTAAAAGTTATTGTCGTCTGCATTTGCTCAGAGCTTTCGTTTTCAATGACGAGTGTCTAGATATGTTACGGGACTCATCCAAATTAAAAGTTATTGTCGTTTGAATTTGCTACGAGCTTCTGTTTTCAACTTAAAGCGTCTTGATATGTTACGGGACTCAATCGGACATCCGAGTTAAAATTTATTGTCGTTTGCATTTGCTCAAAGCTTCTATATTCAATTTCGAGCGTCTCGATATATTACGGGACTCAATCGAAAATCCAAGTTCAAAGTTATTGACGTTTGAATTGGTACGAGCTTCCGTTTTAAATTTCGAACGTCTCGATATATTACGGGACTCAATCGAACATCCGAGTAAAAAGTTATTGTCGTTAGAATTTTCTCACAGCTTCTCTATTCAATTTCGAACGTCTCGATATATTCTGGGACTCAATGGGATATCCGAGGTAAAAGTCATTGTTGTTTGAATTTGCTCTCAGCTTCTGTATTCAGTTTCGAGCGAGTTGATATGTGATGTGAATCTTACGGGGCGGATCGTTTGATACAGGCTACGAAGGTTTGGATGACGCCACTTCCAGTGAAGGAAGATAAGTCATGGTAGACGCCACTTCCAGTGAAGGAAGATAAGTCTGGGTAGACGCCACTTTCGGTTAAGGAAGATAAGTCTGGGTAGACGCCACTTCCAGTGAAGGAAGATAAGTCTGGGTAGACGCCACAAGGATTACCTTGATAAGTCTGATAATTGGTTCAACAAGGAACCCAGAGAGAAACTCTCACCAAATTTTATCAAAATGCCAAAAGTTTTTTTTTATTGAAAATAAAAACCAATACTTATAGTGTATCAGAACAAAAAGATAAAAATAGACATGGGCCTTCTAAACAGGTTGGGCCAAAATTATAATAAATAAAAATTATAACTAAAAACATATTTAACTTGGGCCTTCAAATTAGTTTGGGCCTTCAGCAACAATTAATTGTCTTGATAGTGTCTCTGCCTCTGGATCTTCATCCTTCTCCACTTGAGCCTTCATCCTTCTCCACTTGGGGGCTTTGTCCTTCTCCACTTGGGCCTTCGTCCTTCTCCACTTGGGCCTTTAGCCTGTATTTGGCCAGTTTCATGATTCTCATCATTCCCTCCTTCTTGGAAAACATTTGTCCTCAAATGTTCAGGATCATCACCGGGTTCAAGTACCACTTCCTTCCTTTTCTTGTGGGCTTGCTTGACATAGCTTTCATTCTTCTTTGCAATTTGCACCTTCACTTGGTCATACAATCTTTTCACATACTCAACTTTGGCATGTGCATCCTTACGTTGAGTCTCTTGGGGATTGCTTTTGTAAGTTGGCCTGTTAGGTAATGAAGCTCCGGGGAGGACATCAACTTGATGTTCTATGCCTCTTGAAGGTGGTAGTCCATGAGGAATCTCCTTAGGAAAGACATTTTTAAATTCCTGCAATAATGGTTGAACACTAGGAGAAATAGAAATAGTAAACTCATTAGAATTATCAGTAGAAATTTTACTGTCTTTGCAATACTGTAGATTGAGTGGTTCATGAGTAGGTAACACTTTCCTCACTTCACTCGCCTCTGCAAAATAATTAAATTTTCTCTCATGTGTATCACTCTTTTCCTCGGGTGTATCACTCTTCTTTTTCATATTCCTTTGTGGTGCCTCACTATTTTATTTCTCTTGTTCTCTCTTTTCTCCCATTCTGATTTGGTCATCACACACTTCTCTAGGGGATAGAGGTTTAAGAGTAAATGAGGAAGATTTGGCTATTCGTCTGTAGGGCTTTTCTTTGTTACGGTTCAACAAACGTTGCATTTGTGTAGTCCACGCGTCCAGAAATAAGCGTTGAGATTCGTCCAGTTGATGATATACACCACCGTTGTCACCAGCTCTTGCCATGATTAAGGAACAAAGAATTTTGCAGTAAATTAAAAAAAAATTCTGGACCTCACCACACTCTACTCACGTGTTTCTCTCTTTAATGGTAGTTCACTCGTGTTTGATGCTCTCAATATAGGCTTTTGTGTGATGTTTTCACTCTTGCCTTTTACCACTCACTCCCTCTTAACTTCCTGGATGGATCGAATTAGACACACAAGGTAATATAAAATAAAAGGAAAGACAATATAATTATCAGAGTAACAGATTTGATTTGGGATAACAACTTGGACTTGATTTGGATAGCAGATTGGATTTGATTTGGATAACAGATTAGATTTGGATAACAAATCTGATTTGGATAAAAAAAATTGATTTGATTTGATTTGATTTGATTTGGATAATAGATCAGATTTGGATAACAAATTAGATTTAATTTGGAAAACAGATATGATAACAAATAAGATAACAGATAGGATAACAGATAAGATAACACAGATATGACAAGTAAACTTCAAATGCTCATAACTTTTGCTACGATTGTCCGTTTGAGGCCCACTATATATCAAAACGCTCAGAATTCAGAGGAGAATCTAGATAAGGGGATTTGTTCCACGATTTTCTTTCAAAAAAAACACCTCTAAATGCCTCAATTTCGTGTTCAAAGATCAAACACCCACTTTTTTTTCAAATTTTTTTTGCAATTTTTTTTTGACACAGTGTGAAAGACACAAGAAACAAGAACAAGGATGTGACAAGAACAAGAACGCAAATAACAGAACACAAGACGCAAACAAAAACGAAACAAGATGTAAACAAGAACGCAAATAACAGAACAAGGACAAAAACACGAACCTAGACAAATTACAAAGAAAAAAAAATAGGATAGGATAGGATAGAACCTGTATCAAGAGCCGAAGCTCTGATACCAGATGATGTGAACCTGAGTAGGAGCGGATCGTTTGATACAGGCTACGAAGGTTTGGATGACGCCACTTCCAGTGAAGGAAGATAAGTCTGGGTAGACGCCACTTCCAGTGAAGGAAGATAAGTCAGGGTAGACGCCACAAGGATTACCTTGATAAGTCTGATAATTGGTTCAACAAGGAACCCAGAGAGAAACTGGGACTCAATGGGATATCCGAGGTAAAAGTCATTGTTGTTTGAATTTGCTCTCAGCTTCTGTATTCAGTTTCGAGCGAGTTGATATGTTACGTGGCCCAATCGGACATCCGTGTAGAAAGTTATTGTCGTTTTAATTTGCTAAGAGCTTCTGTATTCAATTTTGAGCGTCTTGATATATTACGGGACTCAATCGGATATCTGAGCTAAAAGTTATTGTGGTTTGCATTTGCTACAAGCTTCCATTTTCAATTGCGAGCGTCTCGATATATTACGGGACTCAATCGGACATTCGAGTAAAAAGTTATTGTTGTTTGAATATGCTCACAGCTTCAGTATTCAATTTCGAGCGTCTCAATATATTATGGGACTTAATCGGATATCCGAGTTAAAAGTTATTGTCGTTTGCATTTGCTAGGAGCTTCCGTTTTCAATTACGAGCGTCTCGATATATTACGGGACTCAATGCAACCTCCGACTTAAAAGTTATTTTCATTTGAATTTGCTACGGGCTTCCGTTTTAAATTTCTAGTGTCTTGATATATTACGGGACTTAATCGAACATTCGAGTTAAAAGTTATTGTCGTCTGCATTTGCTCAGAGCTTTCGTTTTCAATGACGAGTGTCTCGATATGTTACGGGACTCATCCAAATTAATAGTTATTGTCACTTGAATTTGCTACGAGCTTCTATTTTCAACTTAAAGCGTCTTGATATGTTACGGGACTCAATCGAACATCCGAGCAAAAAGTTATTGTCGTTAGAATTTTCTCACAGCTTTTGTATTCAATTTCGAACGTCTCGATATATTATGGGACTCAATCGAACATCCGAGTTAATATTTATTGTCGTTTGCATTTGCTCAGAGCTTCTATATTAAATTTCGAGCGTCTCGAAATGTTACGGGAGTCAATCGAAAATCCAAGTTCAAAGTTATTGTCGTTTGAATTTGCTACGAGTTTCCGTTTTAAATTTCGAGCGTCTCGATATATTACGGGACTCAATCGAACATCCGAGTAAAAAGTTATTGTCGTTGGAATTTTCTCACAGCTTTTGTATTCAATTTCGAACGTCTCGATATATTATGGGACTCAATCGAACATCCGAGTTAATATTTATTGTCGTTTGCATTTGCTCAGAGCTTCGATATTCAATTTCGAGTGTCTCGATATATTACGGGACTCGATCGAAAATCCAAGTTCAAAGTTATTGTCGTTTGAATTTGCTACGAGCTTCCGTTTTAAATTTCGAGCGTCTCGATATATTACGGGACTCAATCGAACATCCGAGTAAAAAGTTATTGTCGTTAGAATTTTCTCACAGCTTCTGTATTCAATTTCGAACGTCTCGATATATTACGGGACTCAATCGGACATCCGAGTTAAAATTTATTGTCGTTTGCATTTGCTCAGAGCTTCGATATTCAATTTCGAGCGTCTCGATATGTTACGGGACTCAATCGAACATCCGTGTAGAAAGTTATTGTCTTTTTAATTTGCTAAGAGCTTCTGTATTCAATTTTGAGCGTCTTGATATATTACGGGACTCAATCGGATATCCGAGCTAAAAGTTATTTTGGTTTGCATTTGCTACAAACTTCCATTTTCAATTGCGAGCGTCTCGATATATTACGGGACTCAATCGGACATTTGAGTAAAAAGTTATTGTTGTTTGAATATGCTCACAGCTTCAGTATTCAATTTCGAGCGTCTCAATATATTATGGGACTTAATAGCATATCCGAGTTAAAAGTTATTGTCGTTTGCATCTGCTACGAGCTTCCGTTTTCAATTACGAGCGTCTCGATATATTACGGAACATAATGCAACCTCCGACTTAAAAGTTATTGTCATTTGAATTTTCTACGGGCTTCCGTTTTAAATTTCTAGTGTCTTGATATATTACGGGACTTAATCGAACATTCGAGTTAAAAGTTATTGTCGTCTGCATTTGCTCAGAGCTTTCGTTTTCAATGACGAGGGTCTCGATATGTTACGGGACTCATCCGAATTAAAAGTTATTGTCGTTTGAATTTGCTACGAGCTTCTGTTTTCAACTTAAAGCGTCTTGATATGTTACGGGACTCAATCGGATATCCGAGTTAAAATTGATTGTCGTTTGCAATTGCTCAGAGCTTCTATATTCAATTTCGAGCGTCTCGATATATCACGGGACTCAATCGAAAATCCAAGTTCAAAGTTATTGTTGTTTGAATGGGTACGAGCTTCCGTTTTAAATTTCGAACGTGTCGATATATTACGGGACTCAATCGAACATCCGAGTAAAAAGTTATTGTCGTTAGAATTTTCTCACAGCTTCTGTATTCATTGAGTTAAAAGTTATTGTCGTCTGCATTTGCTCAGAGCTTTCGTTTTCAATGACGAGTGTCTCGATATGTTACAGGACTCATCCGAATTAAAAGTTATTGTCGTTTGAATTTGCTACGAGCTTCTGTTTTCAACTTAAAGCGTCTTGATATGTTACGGGACTCAATCGGACATCCGAGTTAAAATTTATTGTCGTTTGCATTTGCTCAAAGCTTCTATATTCAATTTCGAGGGTCTCGATATATCACGGGACTCAATCGAAAATTCGTGTAGAAAGTTATTGTCTTTTTAATTTGCTAAGAGCTTTTGTATTCAATTTTGAGCGTCTTGATATATTACGGGACTCAATCGGATATCCGAGCTAAAAGTTATTGTGGTTTGCATTTGCTACAAACTTCCATTTTCAATTGCGAGCATCTCGATATATTACGGGACTCAATCGGACATTCGAGTAAAAAGTTATTGTCGTTAGAATTTTCTCACAGCTTCTGTATTCAATTTTGAACGTCTCGATATATTACGGGACTCAATGGGATATCCGAGTTAAAATTTATTGTCGTTTGCATTTGCTCAGAGCTTCGATATTCAATTTCGAGCGTCTCGATATGTTACGGGACTCAATCGAACATTCGTGTAGAAAGTTATTGTCTTTTTAATTTGCTAAGAGCTTTTGTATTCAATTTTGAGCGTCTTGATATATTACGGGACTCAATCGGATATCCGAGCTAAAAGTTATTGTGGTTTGCATTTGCTACAAACTTCCATTTTCAATTGCGAGCATCTCGATATATTACGGGACTCAATCGGACATTCGAGTAAAAAGTTATTGTTGTTTGAATATGCTCACAGCTTCAGTATTCAATTTCGAGCGTCTCAATATATTATGGGACTTAATCGGACATCCGAGTTGAAAATTATTGTCGTTTGCATTTGCTAGGAGCTTCTGTTTTAAATTTCGAGCGTCTCGATATATTACGGGACTCAATCGAACATCCGAGTAAAAAGTTATTGTCGTTAGAATTTTGTCACAGCTTCTGTATTCAATTTTGAACGTCTCGATATATTACGGGACTCAATGGGATATCCGAGGTAAAAGTCATTGTCGTTTGAATTTGCTCTCAGCTTCTGTATTCAGTTTCGAGCGAGTCGATATGTTACGTGGCCCAATCGGACATCCGTGTAGAAAGTTATTGTCGTTTTAATTTGCTAAGAGCTTCTGTATTCAATTTTGAGCGTCTTGATATATTACGGGACTCAATCGGATATCCGAGCTAAAAGTTATTGTGGTTTGCATTTGCTACAAACTTCCATTTTCAATTGCGAGCGTCTCGATATATTATGGGACTCAATCGGACATTCGAGTAAAAAGTTATTGTTGTTTGAATATGCTCACAGCTTCAGTATTCAATTTCGAGCGTCTCAATATATTATGGGACTTAATCGGACATCCGAGTTAAAAGTTATTGTCGTTTGCATTTGCTAGGAGCTTCCGTTTTCAATTACGAGCGTCTCGATATATTACGGGACTCAATGTAACCTCCGACTTAAAAGTTATTGTCATTTGAATTTGCTACGGGCTTTCGTTTTCAATTTCTAGTGTCTTGATATATTACGGGACTTAATCGAACATTCAAGTTAAAAGTAATTGTCGTCTGCATTTGCCCAGAGCTTTCATTTTCAATGACGAGTGTCTCGATATCTTACGGGACCCATCCGAATTAAAAGTTATTCTCGTTTGAATTTGCTACGAGCTTCTCTTTTCAACTTAAAGCGTCTTGATATGTTAAGGGACTCAATCGGACATCCGAGTTAAAATTTATTGTCGTTTGCATTTGCTCAGAGCTTCGATATTCAATTTCGAGCGTCTCGATATATTACGGGACTCAATCGAAAATCCAAGTTCAAAGTTATTGTCGTTTGAATTTGCTACGAGCTTCCGTTTTAAATTTCGAGCGTCTCGATATATTACGGGACTCAATCGAACATCCGAGTAAACAGTTATTGTCGTTAGAATTTTCTCACAGCTTCTGTATTCAATTTCGAACGTCTCGATATATTACGGGACTCAATTGGATATCCGAGGTAAAAGTCATTGTCGTTTGAATTTGCTCTCAGCTTCTGTATTCAGTTTCGAGCGAGTCGATATGTTACGTGGCCCAATCGGACATCCGTGTAGAAAGTTATTGTCGTTTTAATTTGCTAAGAGCTTCTGTATTCAATTTTGAGCGTCTTGATATATTACGGGACTCAATCGGATATCCGAGCTAAACTTTATTGTGGTTTGCATTTGCTACAAGCTTCCATTTTCAATTGCGAGCATCTCGATATATTACGGGACTCAATCGGACATTCGAGTAAAAAGTTATTGTTGTTTGAATATGCTCACAGCTTCAGTATTCAATTTCGAGCGTCTCAATATATTATGGGACTTAATCGGACATCCGAGTTAAAAGTTATTGTCGTTTGCATTTGCTAGGAGCTTCCGTTTTCAATTACGAGCGTCTCGATATATTACGGGACTCAATGTAACCTCCGACTTAAAAGTTATTGTCATTTGAATTTGCTACGGGCTTTCGTTTTCAATTTCTAGTGTCTTGATATATTACGGGACTTAATCGAACATTCAAGTTAAAAGTTATTGTCGTCTGCATTTGCCCAGAGCTTTCCTTTTCAATGACGAGTGTCTCGATATGTTACGGGACCCATCCGAATTAAAAGTTATTGTCGTTTGAATTTGCTACGAGCTTCTCTTTTCAACTTAAAGCGTCTTGATATGTTAAGGGACTCAATCGGACATCCGAGTTAAAATTTATTGTCGTTTGCATTTGCTCAGAGCTTCGATATTCAATTTCGAGTGTCTCGATATATTACGGGACTCGATCGAAAATCCAAGTTCAAAGTTATTGTCGTTTGAATTTGCTACGTGCTTCTGTTTTAAATTTCGAGCGTCTCGATATATTACGGGACTCAATCGAACATCCAAGTAAAAAGTTATTGTCGTTAGAATTTTCTCACAGCTTCTGTATTCAATTTTGAACGTCTCGATATATTACGGGACTCAATGGGATATTCGAGGTAAAAGTCATTGTCGTTTGAATTTGCTCTCAGCTTCTGTATTCAGTTTCGAGCGAGTCGATATGTTACGTGGCCCAATCGGACATCCGTGTAGAAAGTTATTGTCGTTTTAATTTGCTAAGAGCTTCTGTATTCAATTTTGAGCGTCTTGATATATTATGGGACTCAATCGGATATCCGAGCTAAACTTTATTGTGGTTTGCATTTGCTACAAGCTTCCATTTTCAATTGCGAGCATCTCGATATATTACGGGACTCAATCGGACATTCGAGTAAAAAGTTATTGTTGTTTGAATATGCTCACAGCTTCAGTATTCAATTTCGAGCGTCTCAATATATTATGGGACTTAATCGGACATCCGAGTTAAAAGTTATTGTTGTTTGCATTGCTAGGAGCTTCCGTTTTCAATTACGAGCGTCTCGATATAGTACGGGACTCAATGTAACCTCCGACTTAAAAGTTATCGTCATTTGAATTTGCTATGGGCTTCCATTTTCAATCTCTAGTGTCTTGATATATTACGAGACTTAATCGAACATTCGATTTAAAAGTTATTGTCGTCTGCATTTGCTCAGAGCTTTCATTTTCAATGACGAGTGTCTCGATATGTTACGGGACCCATCCGAATTAAAAGTTATTGTCGTTTGAATTTGCTACGAGCTTCTCTTTTCAACTTAAAGCGTCTTGATATGTTAAGGGACTCAATCGGACATCCGAGTTAAAATTTATTGTCGTTTGCATTTGCTGAGAGCTTCGATATTCAATTTCGAGTGTCTCGATATATTACGGGACTCGATCGAAAATCCAAGTTCAAAGTTATTGTCGTTTGAATTTGCTACGAGCTTCCGTTTTAAATTTCGAGCGTCTCGATATATTACGGGACTCAATCGAACATCCGAGTAAAAAGTTATTGTCGTTAGAATTTTCTCACAGCTTCTGTATTCAATTTCGAACGTCTCGATATATTACGGGACTCAATCGAACATCCGAGTTAAAATTTATTGTCGTTTGCATTTGCTCAGAGCTTCGATATTCAATTTCGAGCGTCTCGATATGTTACGGGACTCAATCGAACATTCGTGTAGAAAGTTATTGTCTTTTTAATTTGCTAAGAGCTTCTGTATTCAATTTTGAGCGTCTTGATATATTACGGGACTCAATCGGATATCCGAGCTAAAAGTTATTGTGGTTTGCATTTGCTACAAACTTCCATTTTCAATTGCGAGCGTCTCGATATATTACGGGACTCAATCGGACATTCGAGTAAAAAGTTATTGTTGTTTGAATATGCTCACAGCTTCAGTATTCAATTTCGAGCGTCTCAATATATTATGGGACTTAATCGGACATCCGAGTTAAAAGTTATTGTCGTTTGCATTTGCTAGGAGCTTCCGTTTTCAATTACGAGCGTCTCGATATATTACGGGACTCAATGTAACCTCCGACTTAAAAGTTATTGTCATTTGAATTTGCTACGGGCTTTCGTTTTCAATTTCTAGTGTCTTGATATATTACGGGACTTAATCGAACATTCAAGTTAAAAGTTATTGTCGTCTGCATTTGCTCAGAGCTTTCATTTTCAATGACGAGTGTCTCGATATGTTACGGGACCCATCCGAATTAAAAGTTATTGTCGTTTGAATTTGCTACGAGCTTCTCTTTTCAACTTAAAGCGTCTTGATATGTTAAGGGACTCAATCGGACATCCGAGTTAAAATTTATTGTCGTTTGCATTTGCTCAGAGCTTCGATATTCAATTTCGAGTGTCTCGATATATTACGGGACTCGATCGAAAATCCAAGTTCAAAGTTATTGTCGTTTGAATTTGCTACGAGCTTCTGTTTTAAATTTCGAGCGTCTCGATATATTACGGGACTCAATCGAACATCTGAGTAAAAAGTTATTGTCGTTAGAATTTTCTCACAGCTTCTGTATTCAATTTTGAACGTCTCGATATATTACGAGACTCAATGGGATATCCGAGGTAAAAGTCATTGTCGTTTGAATTTGCTCTCAGCTTCTGTATTCAGTTTTGAGCGAGTCGATATGTTACGTGGCCCAATCGGACATCCGTGTAGAAAGTTATTGTCGTTTTAATTTGCTAAGAGCTTCTGTATTCAATTTTGAGCGTCTTGATATATTACGGGACTCAATCGGATATCCGAGCTAAACTTTATTGTGGTTTGCATTTGCTACAAGCTTCCATTTTCAATTGCGAGCATCTCGATATATTACGGGACTCAATCGGACATTCGAGTAAAAAAGTTATTGATGTTTGAATATGCTCAAAGCTTCAGTATTCAATTTCGAGCGTCTCAATATATTATGGGACTTAATCGGACATCCGAGTTAAAAGTTATTGTCGTTTGCATTTGCTAGGAACTTCCGTTTTCAATTACGAGCGTCTCGATATATTACGGGACTCAATGTAACCTCCGACTTAAAAGTTATTGTCATTTGAATTTGCTACGGGCTTTCGTTTTCAATTTCTAGTGTCTTGATATATTACGGGACTTTATCGAACATTCGAGTTAAAAGTTATTGTCGTCTGCATTTGCCCAGAGCTTTCATTTTCAATGACGAGTGTCTCGATATGTTACGGGACCCATCCGAATTAAAAGTTATTGTCGTTTGAATTTGCTACGAGCTTCTCTTTTCAACTTAAAGCGTCTTGATATGTTAAGGGACTCAATCGAACATTCGAGTTAAAAGTTATTGTCGTCAGCATTTGCTCAGAGCTTCGATATTCAATTTCGAGCGTCTCGATATATTACGGGACTCAATCGAAAATCCAAGTTCAAAGTTATTGTCGTTTGAATTTGCTACGAGCTTCCGTTTTAAATTTCGACCGTCTCGATATATTACGGGACTCATTCGAACATCCGAGTAAACAGTTATTGTCGTTAGAATTTTCTCACAGCTTCTGTATTCAATTTCGAACGTCTCGATATATTACGGGACTCAATTGGATATCCGATGTAAAAGTCATTGTCGTTTGAATTTGCTCTCAGCTTCTGTATTCAGTTTCGAGCGAGTCGATATGTTACGTGGCCCAATCGGACATCCGTGTAGAAAATTATTGTCGTTTTAATTTGCTAAGAGCTTCTGTATTCAATTTTGAGCGTTTTGATATATTACGGGACTCAATCGGATATCCGAGCTAAAAGTTATTGTGGTTTGCATTTGCTACAAACTTCCATTTTCAATTGCGAGCGTCTCGATATATTACGGGACTCAATCGGACATTCGAGTAAAAAGTTATTGTTGTTTGAATATGCTCACAGCTTCAGTATTCAATTTCGAGCGTCTCAATATATTATGGGACTTAATCGGACATCCGAGTTAAAAGTTATTGTCGTTTGCATTTGCTAGGAGCTTCCGTTTTCAATTACGAGCGTCTCGATATATTGCGGGACTCAATGTAACCTCCGACTTAAAAGTTATTGTCATTTGAATTTGCTACGGGCTTCCGTTTTAAATTTCTAGTGTCTTGATATATTACGGGACTTAATCGAACATTGGAGTTAAAAGTTGTTGTCGTCAGCATTTGCTCAGAGCTTTCGTTTTTAATGACGAGTGTCTCGATATGTTACGGGACTCATCCGAATTAAAAGTTATTGTCGTTTGAATTTGCTACGAGCTTCTGTTTTCAACTTAAAGCGTCTTGATATGTTAAGGGACTCAATCGGACATCCGAGTTAAAATTTATTGTCGTTTGCATTTGCTCAGAGCTTCGATATTCAATTTCGAGCGTCTCGATATATTACGGGACTCAATCGAAAATCCAAGTTCAAAGTTATTGTCGTTTGAATTTGCTACGAGCTTCCATTTTAAATTTCGAGCGTCTCGATATATTACGGGACTCAATCGAAAATCCGAGTAAAAAGTTATTGTCGTTAGAATTTTCTCACAGCTTCTGTATTCAATTTCGAACGTCTCGATATATTACGGGACTCAATTGGATATCCGAGGTAAAAGTCATTGTCGTTTGAATTTGCTCTCAGCTTCTGTATTCAGTTTCGAGCGAGTCGATATGTTACGTGGCCCAATCGGACATCCGTGTAGAAAGTTATTGTCGTTTTAATTTGCTAAGAGCTTCTGTATTCAATTTTGAGCGTCTTGATATATTACGGGACTCAATCGGATATCCGAGCTAAAAGTTATTGTGGTTTGCGTTTGCTACAAGCTTCCATTTTCAATTGCGAGCGTCGCGATATATTACGGGACTCAATCGGACATTCGAGTAAAAAGTTATTGTTGTTTGAATATGCTCACAGCTTCAGTATTCAATTTCGAGCGTCTCAATATATTATGGGACTTAATCGTACATCCGAGTTAAAAGTTATTATCGTTTGCATTTGCTACGAGCTTCCGTTTTCAATTACGAGCGTCTCGATATATTACGGGACTCAATGTAACCTCCGACTTAAAAGTTATTGTCATTTGAATTTGCTACGGGCTTCCGTTTTCAATTTCTAGTGTCTTGATATATTACGGGACTTAATCGAACATTCGAGTTAAAAGTTATTGTCGCCAGCATTTGCTCAGAGCTTTCATTTTCAATGACGAGTGTCTCGATATGTTTCGGGACTCATCCGAGTTAAAAGTTATTGTCGTTTGAATTTGCTACGAGCTTCTGTATTCAACTTAAAGCGTCTTGATATGTTACGGGACTCAATCGAACATCCGAGTAAAAAGTTATATTGGTTTGCATTTGCTACAAGCTTCCATTTTCAATTACGAGCGTCTTGATATTTTAGGGGACTCAATGGGACATTCGAGTAAAAAGTTATTGTTGTTTGAATATGCTGACAGCTTCAGTATTCAATTTCAAGCGTCTCAATATATTACGGGACTTAATCGGACATCCGAGTTAAAAGTTATTGTCGTTTGCATTTGCTACGAGCTTCCATTTTCAATTACGAGCGTCTCGATATATTACGGGACTAAATCCAACCTCCGACTTAATAGTTATTGTCATTTGAATTTGCTACGAGCTTCCGTTTTCAATTTCTAGTGTCTTGATATATTACGGGACTTAATCGAACATTCGAGTTAAAAGTTATTGTGGTTTGCATTTGCTCAGAGCTTTCGTTTTCAATGACGAGTGTCTCGATATATTACGGGACTCATCCGAATTAAAAGTTATTGTCGTTTGAATTTGCTACGAGCTTTTCTTTTCAACTTAAAGCGTCTTGATATGTTACGGGACTCAATCGGACATCCGAGTTAAAATTTATTGTCGTTTGCATTTGCTCAGAGCTTCGATATTCAATTTCGAGGGTCTCGATATATTACGGGACTCAATCGAAAATCCAAGTTCAAAGTTATTGTCGTTTGCATTTGCTTAGAACTTCTATATTCAATTTCGAGCGTCTCGATATATTACGTGATATGAACCCACATGGCACAAGGGCTGACTTAGGGTCGTCTAGGATTAAACCTTGATGGAAAATGCGGAAATTGATTAAGGAAAGGATGGAAAATAAGGTGGCTAATTTCGTGGGTCTTAATAAGGTGGTTCTTGGCATAAAATGGATGAATGGGATGGTAAAACGTAGGTTAAGTGGTGGCTGGACAGAAATATAGAAATGGCAATAACTGAAGCTACATGGCTCCAAATGAGGTGATTCCAAAACGAGGTGAAAGGTCTCGTTTTGAAATTCAATTTAGGCTCAAGAATCACTTAATTTGAGTGCGTAAAATGGGAGTTATGGCCACGAGATAATTCTGGGCAGAGGTGGATTTTCTGGAATTGTGGTTTGAAAGAACAAGGGTGATGATGAAAGGAAGGAAAGAATCACTCTTTCCAGCGAGGGCAACACACAAAGGTTGTGGAAGTCCTTTGATACAGCCAAGGTGTTCTTGAATCACTCAAGAATTTAGGAGAATCACTCTCACTAAGATAAAAGAGATAAACTCTAATTTTCTGAATAAAACTCAACTTGTCTTTATTGATAAAATGGTTCAGCTTATATAGAAGCTTTACAGCAGATTTTAGTAATGACCCACTAACCTAGAATTAAAATAACTTAATGCCATTAACCTATGGAATTAAAAAAAACTTAATGGCTGAGTGTAACTGAAATTGTGGCAACCAAAAGTCACCCCCAAGAGCCAACAAGTCAGCCACCATTTGGTCTCCCAAAAGGCTGATGCCTAGGTTGCCAATTGGGCCCTTATTACAACTTGAACTAAACCTAACTAAAGCCCTTTTAGTTGATTAACCCAAAACATATTTTTGGTCAGCCAACTTTACAAGGATTGGGCCATTATTTAGACAGACTAAACACTCTAAAATTGAAACAAAGTGGTGTCATTTAGTCCTCCTCCATTTGGGCCATGATACAACTCACAACCTTGGACTTTTCTCCTTGAAACTTGGGCTTGTATTCAAATAGTATGGACAACACTATTTGAAGAGCTTCCTTGGCTTTCCTTGCTCTAGCCCTTGTCATAGGTCCTCCAAGTCCTTCAAGTGGATCCTTGCCCTTGCTCTTGGTCATGTCCTCATCATTACGGGACTCAATCGAACATCCGAGTAAAAAGTTATTGTCGTTAGAATTTTCTCACAGCTTCTGTATTCAATTTCGAACGTCTCGATATATTACGGGACGCAATGGGATGTCCGAGGTAAAAGTCATTGTCGTTTGAATTTGCTCTCAGCTTTTGTATTCAGTTTCGAGCGAGTCGATATGTTACGTGGCCCAATCGGACATCTGTGTAGAAAGTTATTGTCGTTTTAATTTGCTAAGAGTTTCTGTATTCAATTTTGAGCGTATTGATATATTAAGGGACTCAATCGGTTATCCGAGCTAAAATTTATTGTGGTTTGCATTTGCTACAAGCTTCCATTTTCAATTGCGAGCGTCTCGATATTATACGGGACTCAATCGGACATTCGAGTAAAAAGTTATTGTGGTTTGAATATGCTCACAGCTTCAGTATTCAATTTCGAG